>NC_080044.1:56671453-56705035 GCF_012489685.1 Lotus japonicus
TGCATAAAATGATGAATAACGGGAATGGTTCATCATTCGGTGAATAACGGGAATGGTTCACCAAGGATGAATAACGGGAATGGTTTCATCCAGGATGGATTTCATCCAGGATGGATAACGGGAATGGTCCATCCATAGTGAAGAACGGAATGCTTTACTTGTGGGAACGGAACGCGTCACAAATCCGGATTCATATTGTGCATTTCACGCATACATTCATGCTGACTGAGACTGTGTGCTGTTTGTTTATTGAAGTAATGTTAGAGCCATAACATGCTAGGATTACTTATATGCTTATATAACAATTATATATATACCCTGTCACATGTTGTGTGTATATGTACTTATTGCTGTGAGTTGACCCTAGCGCCTTGGCTTTGTTTGTATGTTTGTCTTTGGGCGGTCGGCCTGCTGCCAGATGTCGATGGCCGACTGGTTCTCGACGGTCTCTCCCTCGGGGGGGGGGAACAGATATGAGTTGCTGGATAGGGATGCCCCCACCGCTTGGGTGATCGATGTGGCTGGTCACCGGGCGACGTATAGGGGAAGGGTCATGGAGGACAGGACGGATGAGCGAGGACGCCTGACGAGCGGAGTGCTACGGCGTATGGAGCTGAGTTTTGACTTGCCGCCCTCAGTTCATTGTGGACCAGGCACTGGACATGCACCACCTGCACCACCTCCGACTTCACCTTCTGTTGAGGAGGACCCAGAGGAGATCGAGCCTGCTGCTGCTATATCTGTTGTGCCACCTCCGGCTACTGCCATCGCTTCTACCGACGTGGCGTCGTCCTCTAGGCTCGTACAGCCGAGGAGGGAGTCTGTTGTCCCATCTGTCTCACGTCTCTTATCTTTCTCTTCACCGCACGGCTACCGTGTGGACCCCTTGATGAGGGTGGAGGAGGAGGATGTTCTCCACAGGAGAGGTGGATGAGGAGACCGGCTCGACTAGGGCGGTGCGCAGGACAGTGAGGAGGGAGGTTATGGATTTGGACACCGAGATGATTACGGTGGATTCCGACTCTGGACTCCGAGAGCAGTGGGGAGAGCTACTCGCCGAGCAGCGATGAGGAGGAGAGGATTGTGAGCTGAGCTGGGGAGGTTAGGTTTGGGCAGGCGACATTTTTTGTGTAGAGCTCTGATCGTCAGTTTCTTTTGGGACAGGTAGGTTCCGATGTGTGGCTTTTTGTGGTTCTTTTGAGGAGGATCACAGAGAGTCTGTCGGAGTATAGGGGTCTTCCTTTCAGGCCATTTTTGAGTGCCGACTTTCTCTTGGATAACTGTATTTTGATACTTTTTCTCACAGTTCTGGTTTGTATATTTGCCTGCGGGCGTTCTGCTTTGGAGTCACTGCGGCTTCGCGTGACATGGAGTGCAGCCGAGGCTGTACAGATGTATATATTTGTATATCGGTTTAGTTTAGTTGTTGGTGTTGTCTCTACTTCTTTATCGCTTTGATTTAAAGGAAAGAAACAAAAAAAAAAAATTACCTGTTTTCCGCGTAAAGTTTATTTTTGGTTACTAAAGTGACACCTGGAAGTCGGGGTGTTACAATAAGCTTCTGCGTTCTTAGCCAAAAAATCCGCCACCGCATTACCCTTACGGCGAACAAATATAACAGAAACTAAATCAAAAGCAGAACTCAATAAACGACAATCACTAATAATATAACTCAAATACGACCGACCATCCTCCTTTTCATGCCAGTGGTTAACAACTGCAGGCAATCTGTCTCCAATGAAATTCGTCGGAACCCAAATCAATAGCCAGTTGTAAGGACCACCTCATGGACATTGCTTCAGCCAGAAGAGGAGTGGTAACATGAACTGGATAGGAGCACGCAGAGGCCATCACCTCGCCTCTATGGTTACGAACCACCATACCCAAAACCGGTCGGTCTCCCATCCACGAATTAAGCATCAAAAATGCACTTATAAGTGCCACGAACATGTCCGCACCAAGCCACATTTCTCTCAATCGTAGCTGGAGCTGATGCACCTACACGCACCTCCGCCTGCACACTTGCTACTCGCCGGAGAATGTCCTCCGTTGAAGAAGGTCGCTGCTGGAACTGGTGGTGATTACGGGCCTCCCACATCATGTAAATAGTTGTCTGGACTAGAGCCATAACTTCACTATCATGCAGCTCATGAATGTGTCTCCAAAAATATGCAAACGTGAGAAAATTATCAACGCGGAGAGACAGAGGTGATGCAAACAAGACCTGACAAAGCCGATGGACAATGCATAAAAAGATGCTCCTCCGTCTCACTCTCTTCAGCACACAGATTGCAGCCTGGGTCTACATCGACATGGCGCCGAATCAGCTTCGCTCTTGTAACGCCCCGAATTTCGGGTGTCACTTTAGTAACCTATTAAAGTAAATATGCAATATTTTCCCAAATGAATGTATAAACACGAGTATATTTTTTTTTTCTTTTCAAATGTACTTCCAAAACATGTCATGCATACTCCCAACTACAAAGGGATTTACATCAAGCCTTGAACAAGGCGAGTACCCGAAACCCCAAATATAAATTCTAAAATCATTATGCAAGCTTAAACCAATACTGGTTAGCTCTCTACCAAGGCTCTAACCCTACACCCGACTCTATTCTTCAAGTCTTCCACATTCTTCAAGTTCTCCTCTCCGACTCGTACGAAGGTCAAGCTCCAGCGAAGATTTTCCATCGCCTAATAGCGTTAAAGTGCCCAACAACAAGTAGCAAACAGAAAGGGTTAACTCCATACAACTACCACATATAAAAGAGAAAATCATGCTATTCAAATTTGATTACTTAGCATGGTAAATACACTAGCAATTTAACTCAAATTAGATGACAAACTCATCCTATCGATCATGGAAATCAAATCATATATTTAACAGAATAAACGATATGGTTTTAAAACAGATATTAACAAAACTTAGCAACATAAACTAACTCGTGAATCAATAGCTAAACAGTATAGATGTAGATCAATCTCAACAAAACCAACAATACAATCAACTCATATATCAACAAAACCCACAATGTAAATCAAATCAGATATCATCAAGCCACAATATAACAATAAATCCAGATATCAATAATCCTCAACAATATCAATCAAACAATAACGTCCGCAAACGAGACAGTCTTGTGAAAACATTCACCCACTGCCACTAAGTAACGCCTCGAAAGACGGGATAGTCATGTGAAAATATCCACTCCACTACCACTTGATAACGTCTCGAAAGACGGACGATCACGTGGACAATATCCACCACATCGTCACTTCAAAGCTCCAAACATTCCGATAATTAAGCTAACAACATAGAATTAAAGCAGATATAAACATATCAAACAAATATAATTAAAGCAGATATAAACATAGTCAACAATATATAATTAAAGCAGATATAAACATAATCAACAATATATAATTAAAGCAGATAATAACATAATTAAATGTTAGTGTCTATAATGCGACTATATGCTTCTACCAATATGGATCGATCAGCAACGTCTCGCAAGATGGGACGATCACGTGACATCACCACCACACCGCCACTTAACGCCACTATGACTGGACATCACGTGGGACAATCACCACCACACTGCCACTTTAGGACATCTCGAAAAATGGACGATCACGTGGGACATAATCCACCACATCGCACTTATAGCGCCTTGAAAGACGGGACAATCACGTGGGACAATCACCACCACATTGCCACTTTAGACATCCGAAAGATGGGACGATCACGTGGGACAATATCCACCACATCGCCACTTTATAACGCCTGAAAAGACGGGACAACTCGTGGGACAATCACCACACATTGCCACTTCAAGTTCATCCCTAAAGTCACAGTAGCAATCAACATCTCATAAGCTCAGTTCAATATTAACATATCAACAATCAAGTTATCAACTATAACCAATGGCCAAGCCTCAGAAAACGAGACACACGTCTCAATCAGTTCACACGGCCAAACCTTCAGAAAACATTTGGCACAAGCCTCAAAAAACAGTCAACATAAGCAAGCATACAACATAGAAAGCATACCAACATTTCAATCAATTGCCAATCAAGTTTAAACAACTTATCTCAACGCATGCAGTCGATAAAAGCATGCAAGTGTAACACCCCCCGATTTCGGTGGCGTCACTTTAGTAACCAAAAGTAAACTTAATGCGGAAAAAACGTGATTATTTTTTTTTGATAATAACTAAGACAATGCTGAATTAAATAAAACCCAAAAGCGAAAAGCAATAGAACTAATATACAATATATAAACAGCCCCCGCTGTAAGTAGCAACCTCGTCACGGAGTAACCTCCAGTGACGGAAAGAAAAGTGCAACGCCCGTAGGCAATATATACAAACCAAATGAAAAGGTGAAGTGTCCGCAACCACCATCCCTCAAAATTGAGAATAAGCTGACCCAATGGTCGGGAAAATAAGACCTCCTAAGTCCAACCAACTCTCTGTGATTTCCGTAAAGAAACCACACAAAAAGCTATAGGTGGGAAATACCCTGCCCAAATGAAACAAAGATGTTCAGAGCTAAGACTCTACTCCTAACTAATCCCATCTCGAGGAGCTCACACTAACACTCAATCCTACATGCTAGCGTGATCGTCGTCCGAATCTGAATCCAGAACGACTAAGTCTAGGTACATCCTCCGTCCTCCCGCTCGCTATCGCGATGCGCTCCGATGCTGGACTCACGGGCTTAGGGCCCGAACCCTGATCATCAATGATCACAACGGAGGGTGCACTAGACCCTGCGAAGGCACTCCCACTGGAATCTCCTCTGAGGGATCCTCCACCTCTGAAGATGACGGTGGCGGCGGTGCTCCTCCGAGACCTGGTCCACAGTGAACGCCCGGTGGCAAGTTGAAGCTGATAGAGCAATCGCCTCAAACACTCCTGACCTCAAGAGTCCCCCACTATCCACGTGGTCCTCCATGATACGCCCCGAATACGTCGCTCGATGGCTCGCGGGGTCAACCACCCACGATCCGGGGTCGTCCTGATCGATCATCTCAATATCTGATCCCCCCCGAAGGGTGGACCATGGTGAACCAATCCGCTATATTCATCTGACAAAAGGCGTTGTCCGCCAAAACACCACAGAAGACCGGAGGGTCAACTCTAAAGAACTATGTAGATAATAAACTCAATAGTACAAATAATAGATAGCCACTTAGGCTTATAGCTAGAGATGTCATTCCTAGGGTTGCATGTTTCACACTAATATAAACGACAATGAAAACACTTAACATGTTCCAAATAAGTTTATCAAATAGCAATCACACTCATCAACTAAGTCAGTATGCATGTTGCATGAAATGATATGCAGGTTAACCCAGTCAACCAACATGCAATCCGGAACGGAATGGACATCAACGGATCAGCCCTAGCACCAGCCACGGTGGGACCATTTCGGCCCGCGTGCCTCTTACTCCAACAACAACGGTAGTCAGATCAGCCGTAACCCGTAGGTCTGCTACAAGAGACGTCTACAGACGCTCTATCACGGAAATCCGGGTCTTATGACCATTTTGGAATCCGACGAGGTCCAGAGTACGTCCTGTGTTAATACCCCATTAATGTTGCATGGATGCAGGATGATTAGTCAAACAACGTCTCCGATCTCACTTGACACGTCGCCACGTGTTCTAGGTAAATTAAAGTCTCTAAAAGCTTACCCTAAGGTAAAGTCGATTCTGCGACAAAAGACTCACTTCACAACAACACATACCCACGATGATCTCCAAATCATCCGACTCATCTCAATCCGATGGTCACAACTGCTCAACGAGCACAGAGTATCATACTCCCGGAAACTAACGGTTTCCCGGGCTTATCCCCAGGATAGCCCAACAACATCGCTGCTCCAACAGCACAACAACCAACGCTGCTCCAACAGCACAACAACAAACGCTGCTCCAATAGCACAACAACCAACGCTGCTCCAACAGCACAACAACAAACGCTGCTCCAACAGCACAACAACAGCAGACTCAACACTTGGATCCGACGACACTTCTCGTTTTCCAAAACTATGATTTGCATCCAAAGCCTCCTTTCGAGATTATTACCCTTACTTAAAGATTTAGAGGTTGTTTAATGTCTTATGAATTTTCTTTTCAAAATAATATCCTTTTTAGTCTTATCGCAATTCCTATAAGTTCTCGGGATCTCCTAATCCCCAAATGACTCCAGAGAATGTCTCAATCCATACAACACCACAACCAGGCCCGAATCTCATTCGTCCTTTCAAACTTTCTCCAAACTCTCAAATAAAAAATCGGCATGACCTGCCCGCTATTCTCACGATTCAGAATCTCAGATTATAGTGCAAAAGCAGAATTAACTCATCATAATCAATCAACATGTCATATGTCAATATTTTAAGCAATAACCACATAGCACTTAGCATATAAGGCATGCACCACACATCCTAAATTACCCAATTAGCACTTAGCATGTCATTCACTCATCAAAAACATTCAGTAGATGCATCATCTACATTGTCAGCCGAAGCCTCAGAAAACATTTTCCAATCACACACAATCCAGTGCATAAACAGTAAACAATGTCGATAACATCGACCCTAAGCATTAACTAGAGATTCAGTGAGAAGCCCTCACCTGTAGGTTCTCCAGAATGATCGTCAAGCGCTTCCTCGCACTCAAAGTGTTGTTCCTCAGAGAAATCCTCAAAAGCACCTTTACAATGAAACCACAGAATACTATCAGAATCTATCGGAAACTAAGCTATCGATACTTACTAAGGTTACTCGAAGTAATCTATACTCTAAGGTACGATAAACTAGCGCGAAAGGACAAGTTTTCGGAAAAGGAAATTTTCCTCCTCCCCCTTAATAGGTTCGGCCACTTTTCACAATTGTGGGATTCGATTTTTCTTCGATCAAACTTGGTTCCTATGCTATCATTAGCCGTAACTAAGGGTATTCTGAACTCGGAAAAATTATCGGATCAAAAACTGTCGCAGGGGTATTTTGGTCAAGATTTTTAACTTAGAAATTTCAAAACTGAAATCCCAAAAACTAAATTTTGCAGGGACGTTACTAACGACGTTTATGACAACTAATCCTACTAGCACTAAGCTAAAGCGATAGTTCTCAGCCTAAAGATCGAAGCTTTACCCCAAAAACTCTAAAAATGGGTATTTTAGGCTGAAATTGATTCCGGCGGAATTCCGGCGACATAACGGAAAATCTAACCCGGCAGAAGTGATCTTGGGCACATAAGGAAGAGGTTTAGAATCAGAAATGAAATTTTCAGGATAGTTTTGCAAAAACCCATAAACTATCAGCTCAGAAAACTCTACAGAAAAGCTATGGAAAAAGCGATCAGAGGTAAGGATTAGCGACTATACCTCGAAGCCTTGAAGTAGAAACTATCGGATCAACGTTCAAGCAAAGATTGAACAAAATCACCTCCTCCTTCTTCCTTGTTCTTGGCCGCGAGTTTGGGTGGGGAAAATGGTGGAAAATTGTGTTTTTTCTTCCTTTCTTGGCTATATATAGAAAATGGTAATTCGCGGGAAAATGAAAGTTTCGCGAATCTGATTTTTCCGGCGTCATTCTCCGGGAATTAAAAGATATGTTTTGGCGAAAGAATTCCAAAACTAAAATGAGGTCTCCTTGTATTTTTAGCAACTAATGCATAATCGGTATAAAACTATTTTACCCGATAAGTTGCTTTTTGCATCGAATGTCGGAATAGAAAACTTCCTTTTGAAGAAAGATTGAAATCATCGAGAGAAATGGGTGTACGCGTGTAGAATATTCATTTGAAGCTCTGAATAGAAAAAGTCTTCATTGTCGAGAAATTCTAGGGTTTTGAAAAACCAGGGATTCGGTTTCGGCAAACTTCCGATGATCGGAATCGGACGTTCGTAGATCCTAGAGTTTCGCCTCGAAACGATGTTGATATATGGAAAAAGAGAAATTCTAATATTACTCTGAAGATTTTTGGAATTAACTGCCAACGTGCCTAAAAGTGAATTCTAGCTATATACTAGGGTTTCTGACCTAGGTTTAAGCGTAAAACGATCGTGCTATAACTTTTATCGATCCTAATGAAATCCTTGAACTTTTCCTGAACTTTCTCCTTCATAAATATATTTCATTTAAATAACTCTCGTTCAGGTTTCCCTTCACATTACATCAACCCAAATCGTGAATAAGAAGTTTATTCACTTAGCATAAGCTTAAAACTCGGGCCTTACTTTACTACCCTCCAAAAAGAAAGTTTCGACCTCGAAACTTAAGGGTTAGTAAAAAGTTCTGGATACTGTTCTTGAATCTTCTCCCTCAGCTCCACGTCGCATCACCGGTGTCTTTGTTCCATATGACCTTCACTAACTCGATCTCTTTCCCTCTCAACTGCTTTATCCTGGTGTCACCAATGCTAATTGGCGGTGTCTCGAAAGACAGATCATCCTTTAACTCAATGTCATCCAGCTCGATAACATGTGTCGGATCCGCAATATATTTCCTCAGTTGTGACACGTGGAATACGTCGTGAATGTTTGATAGAAATGGAGGTAGTGCAATCTGATAAGCGATTGGTCCAATTCGACGAGTGATCTGATAAGGTCCAATAAACTTCGGCGTAAGCTTCTTTGACTTGATTGCTCGACCAACTCCCGTCGTCTGAGTAACTCTCAGAAATACATGATCTCCTTCTTCGAATTCCAGAGTTCTGCGCCTTTGATCGGCATAACTCTTCTGTCTACTCTGAGAAGTCTTCATCTTTTCTCTGATCTGCTTGATCTTCTCAGTCGTCTGTTGCAGAAGTTCCGGTCCTACCAACAGATTTTCTCCGTTTTGGTACCAACACAAAGGTGTTCTACACTTGCGGCCATACAAAGCCTCATACGGTGCCATACCTATGCTCGTATGAAAACTATTGTTGTATGTGAACTCGATCAATGGCAATAAGGTATCCCAACTGCCCTTGTTGTCTAACACGCAAGCGCGTAGCAAATCTTCCAACGACTGAATTGTTCTCTCAGTCTGTCCATCGGTCTGCGGATGATAAGCAGAACTTAGTCTCAGCCTCGTTCCCAAAGCCTCTTGAAGAGCTCCCCAAAAATGTGATGTAAACTTCGGGTCTCGATCGGATACAATACTTGTCGGTACTCCGTGAAGTCGTACAATCTCCGCTATATATATCTCTGATAGTTTCTCCACGTTGTACGTAGTCCTCACAGGTACGAAATGAGCCGACATAGTCAGTCGATCCACGATTACCCAAATAGAATCGTATCCCTTCTGAGTTCTTGGCAAAGCCACGACGAAATCCATCGATATGCTATCCCATTTCCATTCTGGCACATCCAAGCTTCGTAGCATACCTGAAGACTTCTGATGCTCCACCTTTGCCTTCTGACATGTCAGACATGCAGCTACATACTCAGCCACTTGTCTTTTCATTCCTGGCCACCAAAAATTCACCTTCAAGTCTTGATACATCTTTTTCATTCCAGGATGAATGCTTAACTTGCTCTTGTGACCTTCATCCATAATCAATCTTCTCAAGTCAGGGTCGTTAGGTACACAAACCCTATCCTTGCACCGTAGGATATTGTCACTTCCTACCTTGAATTCTGGGTCTTTACCTTGACTTACCAAATTCCTTTTCCCGAGCAGAAACTCATCTTGTAACTGTTGGTCTCGGATTTCTTCCATCAGTCGATTGGTAATTCTGATCATCCCAAACTTCAGTTCTCCCTCGGATAATTTCACATCCAAGCTCAAATCTCGAAATTGCTCCAGCAGTTGTAGCTCTTTAACCATCATCGCCGAGATGTGCATCTTCCTGCTCAAGGCATCAGCAACTACGTTCGCCTTTCCAGGATGATATTGCAGGGTGAACTCGTAATCTTTGAGAAATTCCATCCACCGACGCTGCCTCATGTTCAGCTCCTTCTGCTCAAACAAGTACTTCAAGCTCTTATGATCACTGAATATTGTGAAATTGCATCCATATAAGTGATGTCTCCAAATCTTCAGCGCAAATACGATTGCAGCTAGTTCCAAGTCATGAGTTGGATAATTCTTCTCATGCACCTTCAGTTGTCTTGAAGCATAAGCAACCACCTTCCGATGTTGCATCAGCACACATCCCAAACCTTGATGCGAAGCATCACAGTATACCTCATAAGGTTCCTCCGGTTGCGGTAAGACGAGTATAGGTGACGTCGTCAATCGTTCCTTCATCGTCTGAAAACTAGTTTCGCACGCTTCAGTCCATGCAAAAGGTTGGTCCTTCCTCGTCAGTTGAGTCAAAGGTCCAACTATCTTCGCGAAATTCTCGATGAAACGGCGATAGTATCCCGCCAAACCGACAAAACTTCTTATCTCCGTCACTGTCTTTGGCCGCTCCCATGACAATACGGTCTCTACCTTTGCTGGGTCCACAGCTATTCCCTCCTTAGAGATCACATGGCCTAAGAATTTTACCTCTTCGAGCCAAAATTCGCACTTGGAAGGATTGGCATACAGCTCCTTCTCCCTCAGCACTTGTAAAACTTGTCGCAAGTGCTCCTCATGGTCCTCAGCACTCTTTGAGTAGATCAGGATATCGTCGATAAACACCACGACGAATCGATCCAAGAATGTATGGAAAGTCATATTCATATAAGCCATGAATATTGCCGGTGCATTTGTCACCCCAAATGGCATCACTAAGTACTCATAGTGTCCATAACGGGTTCTGAATGCCGTCTTCTGGATATCCTCGGTCTTGACCCTGATTTGATGATAACCCGACTTCAGGTCGATCTTCGAGAATATTGTAGCTCCTCGCAGTTGATCCATCAAATCATCAATCCTAGGTAATGGATACCTATTCTTGACAATTACTTTGTTCAGTTGTCGGTAGTCGACACATAATCTTGACTTCCCGTCCTTCTTCTTCACCAATAAGACTGGCGCTCCCCAAGGTGAAACGCTTGGTCGTATGAATCCCTTCGACAGAAGATCTTCGAGTTGGGACTTCAATTCCACTAGCTCCGCAGGTGCCATACGATATGGTGCAATCGAAATCGGCCCCGTTCCCGGTACGATGTCTATAGCAAACTCAATGTCGCGTACAGGCGGCAATCCAGGTACATTGCCAGGAAAAACATCCGTGAATTCCTTCACCACTGGAATACTGCCAACTTCTGGGTTCCCTTTGCTCTCCAAGCTTAGCAAAACAGAATACTCCTGAGATCCCTCGTTCAAAGCGACGCTGATGTGATTGGCAGATAGATACTCGGAAAGATCCGAATCAGGAAATACCACTCTCTTTCGGTTGCAGTCCAAAAGACAATGATAGCGAGACAACCAATCCATTCCTAGGATAACATCTAGGTTCTTAAGAGTTAGGCATACTAGGTTAGCTTGGTAGATCCTATTGTTGTATGTTATCGGACAATACATGCATGCTGAATTAGCAAGTAGAGTCTTGGCAGGAGTAGCAACTATCAGATCGAAGCTCAAAGCAGTAATAGGAAGTCTTAATCTGATTGCACACTCTCTAGAGATAAAAGAATGCGTTGCACCGGAATCAAAAAGTACGGATAGAAGGTTACCGTCAATCTCGCAGTCGCCTCTAATCAGTCCATCGACTCCCTCAGCATCTTCACCATCCATGGTGTAGACTCTCGCCTTCGCGGCAGGACGCTTCCCTCGAGCTGTGTTGACGGTTGGTTCCACCTTTGGTACCTTGCACTGTGCCGCAGTATGCCCCAGTTTGTTACAGTTGTAGCATTGAGGCCTCGTGTCGGAACAATCACGAGCATAATGACCTGACTTCCCACACTTGAAGCAAATCAGTTCCAGGTTCTGAGTCTGACCTCCTGAACCACCAGCAGCACCCACCATGGGTCTGTAAGATCCCGAAGCAGCTCCTCTACCAGCAGGACGCTGATACGGCCTCCTATTCTGAAACCTCCCTCTGTTCTGAAAATTCTGAGAGCTCGACCTCATCGGCCCTCCAGTTCCAGTCCGGTTTAACCTCCGGTTCTTCATCAGTTCCACCTCCGTGGCCTTCTCCACCAATGATTGGAATCGCATGATTCCCAGTGGCCTCACTGAGTCCTCAATATCCGGCCTCAGTCCATTAACGAAACGCTTACACATATAGCGCTCGTTCACATGGTCATGGAAGAATTGGAAATGCTTCGCCAAAGATTCCAGCTTCGAAGCAAATTCCGGTACAGACATACTCCCCTGACGGAGTGTCAGAAACTGCGCCTCCCTCTCATCCCGGGCACTTGTTGGAAAATACTTCTCCAAGAATGCGGTCCGGAACGAGTTCCAGTTAATCTCTTCATGGTTGGCTTCCATGATTCCCCTGGTGCCCTTCCACCAGTACTCAGCATCTCCTAGCAGAAGATAAGTCGCCATGCCCACCTTGGCACCCTCAACAGTTTGCAGTACGCCGAATATCTTCTCTATCTCCTGAATCCAGAGATCGGCTTTGTCTGGATCAGTACCACCAGAGAACTTAGGTGGGTTTTGCCTCCTGAAGTCATTGAGGCCCTTGTTCTGGTCGAGAGTTACCTCTCTTTGACGTTGATATTGTTCACGTGCCTCCTCAGCAGCACGTCTCATCGCATTATCGTTTGCTTGTGTTGTCATAGCTTGGGCCATAGTGGCCATCATCTCCGCTAACTGATTGGTATTCACCATGTTCTGTTAAAAGAAGCAAACAGTCAGTACTCATCATAAGATAGCATCTAGCATCACTATACAATATGAGTAAGCAATAACTTCAATCAATTTTTAAGCGAAAAATCGCTTGCAGACAATCAAATTTCACTCTTTGCAGAGTCACACAACCTAGCACAGAAGACCTATTCCCCAACAACTCCCGAAAGACTCGACCGTGCTCTGATACCACAATGTAACACCCCGATTTCGGTGGCGTCACTTTAGTAACCAAAAGTAAACTTAATGCGGAAAAACGTGATTATTTTTTTTTTGATAATAACTAAGACAATGCTGAATTAAATAAAACCCAAAAGCGAAAAGCAATAGAACTAATATACAATATATAAACAGCCCCCCGCTGTAAGTAGCAACCTCGTCACGAGTAACCTCCAGTGACGGAAAGAAAAGTGCAACGCCCGTAGACAATATATACAAACCAAATGAAAAGGTGAAGTGTCCGCAACACCATCCCTCAAAATTGAGAATAAGCTGACCCAATGGTCGGAAAATAAGACCTCCTAAGTCCAACCAACTCTCTGTGATTTTCGTAAAGAAACCACACAAAAAGCTATAGGTGGGAAACTACCCTGTCCCAAATGAAACAAAAGATGTTCAGAGCTAAGACTCTACTCCTACACTAATCCCATCTCGAGGAGCTCACACTAACACTCAATCCTACTTGCTAGCGTGATCGTCGTCCGAATCTGAATCCAGAACGACTAAGTCTAGGTACATCCTCCGTCCTCCGCTCGCTATCGCGATGCGCTCCGATGCTGGACTCACGGGCTTAGGGCCCGAACCCTGATCATCAATGATCGCAACGGAGGGTGCACTAGACCCTGCCGAAGGCATTCCCACTGGAATCTCCTCTGAGGGATCCTCCTCCTCTGAAGATGACGGTGGCGGCGGTGCTCCTCTGAGACCTGGTCCACAGTGAACGCCCGGTGGCAAGTTGAAGCTGATAGAGCATCGCCTCAACACTCCTGACCTCAAGAGTCCCCCACTATCCACGTGGTCCTCCATGATACGCCCCGAATACGTCGCTCGATGGCTTGCAGGGTCAACCACCCACGACCCGGGGTCGTCTTGATCGATCATCTCATATCTGATCCCCCCCGAAGGGTGGACTATGGTGAACCAATCCACTATATTCATCTGACAAAAGGCGTTGTCCGCCAAAACACACACAGAAGACGCGAGGGTCAACTCTAAAGAACTATGTAGATAATAAACTCAATAGGTACAAATAATAGATAGCCACTTAGGCTTATAGCTAGAGATGTCATTCCTAGGGTTGCATGTTTCACACTAATATAAACGACAATGAAAACACTTAACATGTTCCAAATAAGTTTATCAAATAGCAATCACACTCATCAACTAAGTTAGTATGCATGTTGCATGAAATGATATGCAGGTTAACCCAGTCAACCAACATGCAATCCGGAACGGATGGACATCAACGGATCAGCCCTAGCACCAGCCACGGTGGGACCATTTCGGCCCGCGTGCCTCTTACTCCAACAACAACGGTAGTCAGATCAGCCGTAACCCGTAGGTCTGCTACAAGAGACGTCTACAGACGCTCTATCACGGAAATCCGGGTCTTATGACCATTTTGGAATCCGACGAGGTCCAGAGTACGTCCTGTGTTAATACCCCATTAATGTTGCATGGATGCAGGATGATTAGTCAAACAACGTCTCCGATCTCACTTGACACGTCGCCACGTGTTCTAGGTAAATTAAAGTCTCTAAAAGCTTACCCTAAGGTAAAGTCGATTCTGCGACAAAAGACTCACTTCACAACAACACATACCCACGATGATCTCCAAATCATCCGACTCATCTCAATCCGATGGTCACAACTGCTCAACGAGCACAGAGTATCATACTCTCGGAAACTAACGGTTTCCCGGGCTTATCCCCAGGATAGCCCAACAACATCGCTGCTCCAACAGCACAACAACCAACGCTGCTCCAACAGCACAACAACAAACGCTGCTCCAATAGCACAACAACCAACGCTGCTCCAACAGCACAACAACAAACGCTGCTCCAACAGCACAACAACAGCAGACTCAACACTTGGATCCGACGACACTTCTCGTTTTCCAAAACTATGATTTGCATCCAAAGCCTCCTTTCGAGATTATTACCCTTACTTAAAGATTTAGAGGTTGTTTAATGTCTTATGAATTTTCTTTTCAAAATAATATCCTTTTTAGTCTTATCGCAATTCCTATAAGTTCTCGGGATCTCCTAATCCCCAAATGACTCCAGAGAATGTCTCAATCCATACAACACCACAACCAGGCCCGAATCTCATTCGTCCTTTCAAACTTTCTCCAAACTCTCAAATAAAAAATCGGCATGACCTGCCCGCTATTCTCACGATTCAGAATCTCAGATTATAGTGCAAAAGCAGAATTAACTCATCATAATCAATCAACATGTCATATGTCAATATTTTAAGCAATAACCACATAGCACTTAGCATATAAGGCATGCACCACACATCCTAAATTACCCAATTAGCACTTAGCATGTCATTCACTCATCAAAAACATTCAGTAGATGCATCATCTACATTGTCAGCCGAAGCCTCAGAAAACATTTTCCAATCACACACAATCCAGTGCATAAACAGTAAACAATGTCGATAACATCGACCCTAAGCATTAACTAGAGATTCAGTGAGAAGCCCTCACCTGTAGGTTCTCCAGAATGATCGTCAAGCGCTTCCTCGCACTCAAAGTGTTGTTCCTCAGAGAAATCCTCAAAAGCACCTTTACAATGAAACCACAGAATACTATCAGAATCTATCGGAAACTAAGCTATCGATACTTACTAAGGTTACTCGAAGTAATCTATACTCTAAGGTACGATAAACTAGCGCGAAAGGACAAGTTTTCGGAAAAGGAAATTTTCCTCCTCCCCCTTAATAGGTTCGGCCACTTTTCACAATTGTGGGATTCGATTTTTCTTCGATCAAACTTGGTTCCTATGCTATCATTAGCCGTAACTATGGGTATTCTGAACTCGGAAAAATTATCGGATCAAAAACTGTCGCAGGGGTATTTTGGTCAAGATTTTTAACTTAGAAATTTCAAAACTGAAATCCCAAAAACTAAATTTTGCAGGGACGTTACTAACGACGTTTATGACAACTAATCCTACTAGCACTAAGCTAAAGCGATAGTTCTCAGCCTAAAGATCGAAGCTTTACCCCAAAAACTCTAAAAATGGGTATTTTAGGCTGAAATTGATTCCGGCGGAATTCCGGCGACATAACGGAAAATCTAACCCGGCAGAAGTGATCTTGGGCACATAAGGAAGAGGTTTAGAATCAGAAATGAAATTTTCAGGATAGTTTTGCAAAAACCCATAAACTATCAGCTCAGAAAACTCTACAGAAAAGCTATGGAAAAAGCGATCAGAGGTAAGGATTAGCGACTATACCTCGAAGCCTTGAAGTAGAAACTATCGGATCAACGATCAAGCAAAGATTGAACAAAATCACCTCCTCCTTCTTCCTTGTTCTTGGCCGCGGGTTTGGGTGGGGAAAATGGTGGAAAATTGTGTTTTTTCTTCCTTTCTTGGCTATATATAGAAAATGGTAATTCGCGGGAAAATGAAAGTTTCGCGAATCTGATTTTTCCGGCGTCATTCTCCGGGAATTAAAAGATATGTTTTGGCGAAAGAATTCCAAAACTAAAATGAGGTCTCCTTGTATTTTTAGCAACTAATGCATAATCGGTATAAAACTATTTTACCCGATAAGTTGCTTTTTGCATCGAATGTCGGAATAGAAAACTTCCTTTTGAAGAAAGATTGAAATCATCGAGAGAAATGGGTGTACGCGTGTAGAATATTCATTTGAAGCTCTGAATAGAAAAAGTCTTCATTGTCGAGAAATTCTAGGGTTTTGAAAAACCAGGGATTCGGTTTCGGCAAACTTCCGATGATCGGAATCGGACGTTCGTAGATCCTAGAGTTTCGCCTCGAAACGATGTTGATATATGGAAAAAGAGAAATTCTAATATTACTCTGAAGATTTTTGGAATTAACTGCCAACGTGCCTAAAAGTGAATTCTAGCTATATACTAGGGTTTCTGACCTAGGTTTAAGCGTAAAACGATCGTGCTATAACTTTTATCGATCCTAATGAAATCCTTGAACTTTTCCTGAACTTTCTCCTTCATAAATATATTTCATTTAAATAACTCTCGTTCAGGTTTCCCTTCACATTACATCAACCCTAATCGTGAATAAGAATTTTATTCACTTAGCATAAGCTTAAAACTCGGGCCTTACTTTACTACCCTCCAAAAAGAAAGTTTCGACCTCGAAACTTAAGGGTTAGTAAAAAGTTCTGGATACTGTTCTTGAATCTTCTCCCTCAGCTCCCACGTCGCATCACCGGTGTCTTTGTTCCATATGACCTTCACTAACTCGATCTCTTTCCCTCTCAACTGCTTTATCCTGGTGTCACCAATGCTAATTGGCGGTGTCTCGAAAGACAGATCATCCTTTAACTCAATGTCATCCAGCTCGATAACATGTGTCGGATCCGCAATATATTTCCTCAGTTGTGACACGTGGAATACGTCGTGAATGTTTGATAGAAATGGAGGTAGTGCAATCTGATAAGCGACTGGTCCAATTCGACGAGTGATCTGATAAGGTCCAATAAACTTCGGCGTAAGCTTCTTTGACTTGATTGCTCGACCAACTCCCGTCGTCTGAGTAACTCTCAGAAATACATGATCTCCTTCTTCGAATTCCAGAGTTCTGCGCCTTTGATCGGCATAACTCTTCTGTCTACTCTGAGAAGTCTTCATCTTTTCTCTGATCTGCTTGATCTTCTCAGTCGTCTGTTGCAGAAGTTCCGGTCCTACCAACAGATTTTCTCCGTTTTGGTACCAACACAAAGGTGTTCTACACTTGCGGCCATACAAAGCCTCATACGGTGCCATACCTATGCTCGTATGAAAACTATTGTTGTATGTGAACTCGATCAATGGCAATAAGGTATCCCAACTGCCCTTGTTGTCTAACACGCAAGCGCGTAGCAAATCTTCCAACGACTGAATTGTTCTCTCAGTCTGTCCATCGGTCTGCGGATGATAAGCAGAACTTAGTCTCAGCCTCGTTCCCAAAGCCTCTTGAAGAGCTCCCCAAAAATGTGATGTAAACTTCGGGTCTCGATCGGATACAATACTTGTCGGTACTCCGTGAAGTCGTACAATCTCCGCTATATATATCTCTGATAGTTTCTCCACGTTGTACGTAGTCCTCACAGGTACGAAATGAGCCGACATAGTCAGTCGATCCACGATTACCCAAATAGAATCGTATCCCTTCTGAGTTCTTGGCAAAGCCACGACGAAATCCATCGATATGCTATCCCATTTCCATTCTGGCACATCCAAGCTTCGTAGCATACCTGAAGACTTTTGATGCTCCACCTTTGCCTTCTGACATGTCAGACATGCAGCTACATACTCAGCCACTTGTCTTTTCATTCCTGGCCACCAAAAATTCACCTTCAAGTCTTGATACATCTTTTTCATTCCAGGATGAATGCTTAACTTGCTCTTGTGACCTTCATCCATAATCAATCTTCTCAAGTCAGGGTCGTTAGGTACACAAACCCTATCCTTGCACCGTAGGATATTGTCACTTCCTACCTTGAATTCTGGGTCTTTACCTTGACTTACCAAATTCCTTTTCCCGAGCAGAAACTCATCTTGTAACTGTTGGTCTCGGATTTCTTCCATCAGTCGATTGGTAATTCTGATCATCCCAAACTTCAGTTCTCCCTCGGATAATTTCACATCCAAGCTCAAATCTCGAAATTGCTCCAGCAGTTGTAGCTCTTTAACCATCATCGCCGAGATGTGCATCTTCCTGCTCAAGGCATCAGCAACTACGTTCGCCTTTCCAGGATGATATTGCAGGGTGAACTCGTAATCTTTGAGAAATTCCATCCACCGACGCTGCCTCATGTTCAGCTCCTTCTGCTCAAACAAGTACTTCAAGCTCTTATGATCACTGAATATTGTGAAATTGCATCCATATAAGTGATGTCTCCAAATCTTCAGCGCAAATACGATTGCAGCTAGTTCCAAGTCATGAGTTGGATAATTCTTCTCATGCACCTTCAGTTGTCTTGAAGCATAAGCAACCACCTTCCGATGTTGCATCAGCACACATCCCAAACCTTGATGCGAAGCATCACAGTATACCTCATAAGGTTCCTCCGGTTGCGGTAAGACGAGTATAGGTGACGTCGTCAATCGTTCCTTCATCGTCTGAAAACTAGTTTCGCACGCTTCAGTCCATGCAAAAGGTTGGTCCTTCCTCGTCAGTTGAGTCAAAGGTCCAACTATCTTCGCGAAATTCTCGATGAAACGGCGATAGTATCCCGCCAAACCGACAAAACTTCTTATCTCCGTCACTGTCTTTGGCCGCTCCCATGACAATACGGTCTCTACCTTTGCTGGGTCCACAGCTATTCCCTCCTTAGAGATCACATGGCCTAAGAATTTTACCTCTTCGAGCCAAAATTCGCACTTGGAAGGATTGGCATACAGCTCCTTCTCCCTCAGCACTTGTAAAACTTGTCGCAAGTGCTCCTCATGGTCCTCAGCACTCTTTGAGTAGATCAGGATATCGTCGATAAACACCACGACGAATCGATCCAAGAATGTATGGAAAGTCATATTCATATAAGCCATGAATATTGCCGGTGCATTTGTCACCCCAAATGGCATCACTAAGTACTCATAGTGTCCATAACGGGTTCTGAATGCCGTCTTCTGGATATCCTCGGTCTTGACCCTGATTTGATGATAACCCGACTTCAGGTCGATCTTCGAGAATATTGTAGCTCCTCGCAGTTGATCCATCAAATCATCAATCCTAGGTAATGGATACCTATTCTTGACAATTACTTTGTTCAGTTGTGGGTAGTCGACACATAATCTCGACTTCCCGTCCTTCTTCTTCACCAATAAGACTGGCGCTCCCCAAGGTGAAACGCTTGGTCGTTTGAATCCCTTCGACAGAAGATCTTCGAGTTGGGACTTCAATTCCACTAGCTCCGCAGGTGCCATACGATATGGTGCAATCGAAATCGGCCCCGTTCCCGGTACGATGTCTATAGCAAATTCAATGTCGCGTACAGGCGGCAATCCAGGTACATTGCCAGGAAAAACATCCGTGAATTCCTTCACCACTGGAATACTGCCAACTTCTGGGTTCCCTTTGCTCTCCAAGCTTAGCAAAACAGAATACTCCTGAGATCCCTCGTTCAAAGCGACGCTGATGTGATTGGCAGATAGATACTCGGAAAGATCCGAATCAGGAAATACCACTCTCTTTCGGTTGCAGTCCAAAAGACAATGATAGCGAGACAACCAATCCATTCCTAGGATAACATCTAGGTTCTTAAGAGTTTCGGCTCACAGAAATAATAGATTTGTCAAGATTAATCATCTGGCCAGAAGCTCTCTCATAGATGGTGAGAATATTTTTCAGGCACTGGGCCTCCTCAACCCTTGTTCGAGCAAATAGGACACTGTCATCTGCAAACAGCAAATGTGAAATGGCAGGAGCATGCTTACTAATTTTAAGGCCAGTAAGGTCAGACGAAATAATAGATTTTTCAATTAGAGCTGATAAAACTTTCCCACATAGGATAAATAAATAAGGAGATAGAGGGTCTCATTGTCTAAGTCCCCTGTGTGGCTCAAAATCAAGCTGAGGATTTCCGTTTAACATAATAGAAAAGGACATTGATGTCACACAATTCATAATAAGACTTACCCAGCTATCAGGAAAACCCATCTTTTTTAGTACTTCCTCAAGAAAGGACCATTCAATACGGTCATACGCTTTGGACATGTCCAATTTTAGCGCCATAGTGCCATTGCGGCAAGTAATTTTCTTCTTCATATAGTGGAAGCATTCATAGGCAATCAACGCATTATCAGTAATTAAACGCCCTGGGACAAACACACTTTGATTTTCACTAATAAGATCCGGCAAAATCAATTTTAGCCTATTTGCAATTGTCTTAGTGATAATCTTAAAGATAACATTGCATAAACTGATAGGTCTATATTGATTCGCATGCTCAGCCTGTTTAATCTTAGGGATAAGAACCAACAAAGTATGGTTAATAATACCTGGTGATAGAGCACCGCTCAAAATTTGAAGACAAAACTCTGACCCTAGAAATGTCTTTATCCTCTTCAAATTTCCTTCCTCGGTCATCTCGGATTTGCTCAATCATATTCCTCTTACGCCTTTGGGACGCTTTCTGATGGAAATTTTTTGAGTTTTTATCTACATGTTTTAGCCATGTGGCTCTTGATCTCTGACGCCACCAGATCTCTTCCTGCTCCAACAAGTTATCCAACTCTTTTGATGCCTCCCTAGTTGCCAACCTCACTTGCTCTGTTTGGGTTTTTCCCTGAAGGTCTTGTAACAAGGCTTGCTGATCAGCAATTTTCTTGGGTAAGTCTCCAAACTTGGATTTGCCCCAACCATCAAGAGCACTACTCACGTTTGCAATTCTGGTAAGAAAATCTCTTCCCCCATTGCACCATGATTCAGTTACAACCTCTGCACACTCAACTCCTTCCTAACGCCATAACTCCTCAAACCTGAACATATGCGTCCGTTTGAGCTCCTTCCGCCCTCTACTAGTACCACACTTTAAAAGGATGGGGCTATGGTCGGACTGGTGTCGCTTCAATTGTACAATAGATGTGACCGGCCAGAGGGCATTCCACTCATCATGAATCAAAGCTAAATCCAACCTTTCTTCAATAGTTTCCGGAGCGGTTCGATTATTAGACCAAGTGAACCGCTTCCCTGAGAACTCTGTAAGATCAAGATTTGGTCATGTGGTACAACTCTATGTTTTGATGATAACAAATATTTATTTGTGGATGAACAACTATGATACTCTAATGTTTGTCTCGAGTGTTTTGACAAACAGGTTCTGATTCTGACACCAGAAGATATATTCGTCAGAAGCTCTGAAGATCAGAAGCTCTGAAGATCAGAAAATCTGAAGATCAGAGGATCTGAAAATCAGAGGATCAGAAGATCAGAGGATCAGAAGATCAGAGGATCAGAAGATCTGAGGATCAGAAGATCTGAAGACCAGAAGCTCTGAGGGACCAGAGGCTCTGAATGTAACACCCCGATTTCGGTGGCGTCACTTTAGTAACCAAAAGAAAATACTTTAAGCGGAAAAACGTGAATTATTATTTTTTTTTTTTGATAATGTAAGTAAAGACAGAAAGAGATGAAACTCTAAAACGAAGATAACAGAACTAATATACAATATGATTACAGCCCCCACTGTAAGTTGTAAACCACGTCACGAGTAAACCTCCAGTGACGGAAAGTAAAAGAGAGTAACGCCCGTAGGCAAAAGTACAAACCAAGGTAAAAATACTGTGTCCGCAACACTAAACCTCAAAATCTGAGAACAAGTTGGCCCAGCGGCCTAAGAAAAGACCCCCTAAATCCAACCAGCTCTCTGTGATCTCCATAGGAAACCACACAAAAAGCTACCGGTAGGAAACTACCCTGTCCCCAAAACTGAAGCATGACGGTCAGAGCATCGACACTACTCCTACACTAATCCCATCTCGAGTAAGTTGCTCGGTGGCCAGCGGGGTCGACCACCCCTGAACCGTAGTCCTCCTGATCAAGCTTCTTCAACCTAGTTTCCCCTGAAGGGTGAACCATCGTGAACCGGTCCGCCATACTCAACTGACAATGGCGTAGTCCGCCCAAACACACACAGAAGACGCGAGGGTCAACTCCAAAGAATTATATAAATAATAAAACCAGATATATAGGGTAATAATTATTTAGCCTCTCAGGCTTATACGTTTAGGGATAACATCCTAGGGTTGCATATATCACAATGAATATAAAGATCATAATAACAATTAGCATGCCTCAAGTAGGATAAACAGGTACCAATCACACTCAGCAACTAAGTCAGCATGTATGTTGCATGAAATGCAATGCTGGGTAACAAAATGCATTCCGGAAGAAGGATGGACACCATCGAGTCAGCCCTAACACCGGCCAAAGTGGGACCATTCCGCTCGGGCGTCTCTTACACCACACAAAAGTAGTCAGATCAGCAGTGAACCCGTAGGTCTGCCATTCCGTCTGCTACTGAGGACCACCGTAGTGTCCTAAATATGGAAATCCGGGTCTTATGACCATTTTGGAATCCACCGAGGTCCGGTAATCCGCCGTGTATTAACCTCAAAATGAGTGCATGAATGCAAGTGATTAGCCAAACAACGTCTCCGACCTCACTCGACACGTCGTCACGTGTTCTAGCTAACTTATTGTCTCTAAAAAGCCTACCCTAAGGCAAACGTCGATTCTGCGACAAAATGAATTAATCAAAAGAAGAAGAATGTACTTTGGAACTCATGGTTCCCGGCTAAACTTTAGATAGCCAATCAATAAACTGCTCATCGAGCGAAAAGGTACCGAAGTACTTGGAAACTTATAGTCTCCGGCTAAACTTTAGATAGCCAAACATTAAACTGCTCATCGAGCGAAAAAGTATAAGCATACTCGGAAACTTGTAAGTTTCCTCAAGACTTGGACTCGACGACACTTCTCATATTTCCCAAACTAATATTCAGGCTCTAAGCTCTTATCTAAGGGTATCATTATTGTTCAAAGGATTTAGAAATTGATTAATGTCTTATGAGTTTTCCGTGATAAAATAGTTTTCATTTTAATCTTATAATACTTCCTAAGAGTTTTTAGAGATCCCATAATCTCAAATAATTCCCTGAGAAGGTCTCGATCCATTAAAACATAACAAGGTCCGAACTCCGTTCGTCCTTTAAAACTCTCTCAAAATCTCATAAAAATTTGGCATGACCTGCCCGTAATCCTCACTCCTCAGAATCTCATGTATAAGTGGAATAGCATAAATAAAACAGCTCAGTCAAAAGCATAAACAGCATATTCCAACACATCCTAAGTTAACCATGTAGCACATAGCATGTGAATCATTTAGCACACAATATCATGGCATCAAATACTCAACAAGTTCGGCCGAAGCCTCAGAAATCATTTCAGACATTTAGCAATTAGGTGCATAACACATAAATCAAGTCGAATTTCATCGACACCTAAAGCATTATCTAGTAATTCAGAGAGTAGCCCTCACCTGTTGGTTTTCCAGCTCGCTCCTTGGACTTTCCTTCACAATCTTCCTCCTCAAGTCCTCCGAATTCCTCAAACGAACCTTAAAGCAATTTCACAGAAATCAATCACAATGAGTCAGAAACTCAGCAAACAATAAGTCCTAGGGTCACACGGAACACTACAACTCCGTGGTACGACAATCTAACGCGTTAGGACAAGTTTTCGAAAAAGTCGGATTTCCTCCCCCCTTGGTATAGCTCTCGGCCACTTTCCTTAATTGGGAGGGTCGATTTTTCTTCGATCAAACTTGGTTCCTAGGTTAACATAAGCCGTAACTAAGACGGTTCTAGGCTCGGAAAAATTTTCGGATCGAAAACTGATATAGGGGCAGTTTGGTCATTATTTTTAGCTCAGAATTTCAAAATTGGATTTTTGAAAAACAAATTGGATGGGGACGTCCACAACGACGTTTATGACGACAAATCCTACTAGCACTAAGCCAAGTCGATAGATTAGAGCGTAAAGGTTGCGACTTTGCCGAAAAATGGGTATTTAGGGTAGAAATTGATCCCGGCGGCATTTCGTCGACATTTGACAAAATCTAATCCGCAGAACACGCTCAGGAGCATGCAGGGAAGAAGTTTAGACGCTGAAATCAGCTGATTTGAACAGTTTTTCAAAAACCTCAAAATTTTGAACTCAGAAAGTCGCAGGAGAAATGGACAGAAACGACGATTCGAAGGAGAGTATAGATTACCTACCTCGAGGTCTTCGATTAGTGACGATCGGTGAAGCAAACGGGCAAGAAACGACGAAGATCCGGATCTCTCTCTCTCTCTAGGAACTCGCGGTTTTGGGGGTGGGGAAAATGGGTTTTTTTTGCAAAAAATCTAATTTTTCAAGCTATTTATAGGTTTTGGAAAAAACGGAAAAATGATTTTTTTGCGATTCCGATTTTTCCTGCGCGTTCCTCTGCGCATTCTAAGATAGGTTCTGGCGACAGAATTCCAGAACTCAAAACAGGATTCTTGGAATTAAACCAAAAGATCCAAAATCGGCATAAGTCGGTGTAAGTCGGTTTATCCCGAAAAACTACTTTTTGCAGTGATCGTCGGATGAGAAAACTTCCTTCTGAAGAAAGATTAGGAATGATGAGAGAAGTAGGAGAACGCGGGTGGAATCGTCATTTGAGTTTCCGGATAGAAAAAGTCTTCATCGTCTGTCGATCTTAGGTTTTTCGAACTATCAGGGATTCCGTTTCGGCAAACTTCCGAGAATTGGAATTTGACGTTCGTACTTTCCAGGATTTCGCATCGAAATGGTTGTTTAAGGACGGAAAAGAGAAGTTCTAACATTTCTCTGAGGATTTTTTGGAATTAGTTTCCATCGTGTCCTAAAGCGTAAATTAACTATTCACTAATACCTTCGACCTAGGATTAAGCGTATGTTAGTCGTGCTATAACTCTTTCGGTTTTTCGATACATTCTTGGACTTTTCCTGAACCTCTTTCCTTCCCAAATTTATCTTAATCAAATAACTCTTTTATTTTATTCACTTATCCTAAGCGTTAAAACTTGGGTCTTACATTACTACCCTCCAAAAAGAAAGTTTCGACCTCGAAACTTAAGGGTCAGTAAAAAGTTCTGGATACTGTTCCTTGATCTTTTCCTTCAGCTCCCACGTCGCATCGCCTGTGTCCTTGTTCCAAATAACCTTCACTAACTCGATCTCTTTTCCCCTCAACTGCTTTATCCTCGTGTCACAAATGCTGATTGGCGGTGTCTCGAAAGACAAGTTATCCTTCAACTCAATGTCATCCAGCTCGATGACGTGCGTCGGATCAGCAATATACTTCCGCAGTTGTGTCGCATGGAATACATCGTGAATGTTTGATAGAAAAGGCGGTAGTGCGATCTGATAAACTACCGGTCCTACACGACGAGTAATCTGATAAGGTCCAATGAACTTTGGCGTAAGCTTTCTTGATTTGATTGCTCGACCAACTCCTGTAGTCTGAGTAACTCGCAGAAACACATGATCTCCCTCTTCAAATTCCAGGGTTCTGCGCCTTTGATCTGCATAGCTCTTCTGTCTACCCTGAGAAGCCTTCATCTTCTCTCTGATCTGTTTAATCTTCTCAGTCATCTGTTGCAGAAGTTCCGGTCCTACTAACAAATTCTCTCCATCTTGATACCAACATAAAGGTGTTCTACACTTGCGGCCATACAAAGCCTCATACGGTGCCATACCTATGGTCGTATGAAAACTGTTGTTATATGTGAATTCAATCAGTGGCAATAGGGTATCCCAACTGCCCTTGTTGTCTAACACGCAAGCTCGTAGCAAATCCTCCAATGATTGGATAGTTCTCTCAGTTTGCCCATCAGTCTGTGGATGATAAGCAGAACTTAGTCTCAGCCTCGTTCCCAAAGCATTATGAATAGCTCCCCACAAATGTGAAGTAAACTTCGGGTCTCTATCGGAAACGATACTTGTTGGCACTCCATGAAGTCACACAATCTCAGCTATATAAATCTCTGATAGCTTATCCACGTTGTACGTAGTTCTCACAGGTATGAAATGAGCCGACTTAGTCAATCGATCCACGACTACCCAAATCGAATCATATCCTTTTTGAGTTCTTGGCAACGCCACGACAAAATCCATCGATATGCTATCCCATTTCCATTGAGGTACATCCAAACTTTGTAGCATACCCGAAGATTTCTGATGTTCCACCTTCGCCTTTTGACAGATTAAACATGCAGCTACATATTCTGCCACTTGTCTCTTCATCCCTGGCCACCAAAATTCACCTTCAAGTCCTGATACATCTTTTTCATTCCAGGGTGAATGCTCAACTTGCTTTTGTGACCTTCGTCCATAATCAACCTCCTTAAGTCAGGGTTGTTAGGTACGCACACTCTATCCTTGCATCGCAGGATATTGTCACTCCCTACCTTGAATTCCGGTCCTTACCCTGAATTACTAAATTCTTATTTTCCGAGTAAAAATTCATCTTGTAACTGTTGGTCTTGGATTTCTTCCATCAATCCATTGGTGATCTTGATCATCCCAAACTTCAGTTCTCCCTCAGATGCTCTCACATCTAAGCTCAAATCCCAAAACTGTTCCAGTAGTTGCAGCTCCTTAACCATCATTGATGAGATATGCATCTTCCTGCTCAATGCATCAGTAACGACATTAGCCTTTCCAGGATGGTATTGTAAGGTAAAATCGTAATCCTTGAGAAATTCCATCCAGTGTCGTTGTCTCATGTTCAACTCCTTCTGGTCAAACAAGTACTTTAAGCTCTATGTCGTCCTGCTCGACCACTCGTGTCGGTTCTATGTTGGAAATAACATTGGTTGACGCTACGTGCAATTGCACAACCTTAACCACTTGATCCTTTACTTTTGTTCGTCCAAAAATTCTGCTTAAACTCAGTACACCTCTGGCATTCCAGAGTGAATGTTCAACCTGTCCTCGTGATCTCCACTCATGATTCAAAACTTAACTCGATCGCTCTATAGCTCATAGACGAACTATTCCCTTGGAATCTACTAGTCCATTAACGTCGATTCCAATTTCGTAACTATCCTCATTCGCACCATGAAATCAATCTTCTACTTAGTCATCACTCAAAGTAAAACTCGACGTGAGTCTTAATACCTTGTGCATCGCTAGACCCAGTCCCCTTTTAACCTCCATTCATCAGCACTTATAAGCTAATCATCATCTTAATATCTTACAATCCATCGTTGTCATCTCCCCTTTTTCGAGACTTCCCTTACTCGAACCATAAAACCAACCTTCACTTATTCACAACCCACTTTACAATCACCTAAAATCCTTAACACTTCCCCCAAATCCGAACTTATTCCCTAGAAGATCAAACCATAGCTGTACCTCAGGAAACTTAACTAGTCATTTTATCATCCGATCCCTCAACATTCGGAGGTTTAACTACAATCATTAATGCCAACACCACTAAATCTCTGATTCGAACATGATTTTCACCTCCCAAGGTCAATCTTAACCCTTAAATCCTCACTTAACTTAGTGGAATTCACTTGCTAACCCCAGCATGCAATATCGGAATCCATAACAAAGTTCCATTCACTCTTAGACTCTAAGAAATTTGTCCACCTATAACAACCTCAAGTATTTATCTTAATACTAACTCTTTATTTCCGTAACTAGATCGTCCTCCCATCAATCCGATACTTAGTCTCTCGATCAAAACCCAACAAACCTTGAGTCCTACGCACTTAAGACAAGAATTCATAGACTTAAAACCTAAACTTTCACCACGTTTGGACCTCAAATGTCCTTTAATTCTTCAATACTTCTTAAATGAATATCCATTTCTTAAACTATAACTCCTCCCCAAAGGAGATCAACTACTTAACAAGAACTTTACTTCCCAACTCAACTAATCCTCGATCCAATCAAATTAATCTTACCAATCCATCTATCAAAGTCCATTGCCAGTTCTGATTCCGAATATCACCCCCTCAATATTAAGTTGATCAGGCCTAATACATCGAAGGTGAAGATTTAGAAAAACCCACTGGAACAGTCGATGAGTTCCTAACATCCAGTAGTCACAGAGATCTTGATATTAAATCCTCAATGATGCCGCTACGGAACTACACACTCTCGACACCATACATATACTATCCATACGGAATCTCCCTGAGATTCATCCCTCAGCTTCTAGCTTCTTGTTAAACGCATCGGTGCAAGACTACTTTCTAGGCTTAACGTGTTATTCTGAACCTCGTGTAACTTCTATAGTTTAAACACGAGCAACGGTCAAATAAAGTATTATTAGGCGTAATAACTATAAAGTCAATGCTTAAACAATTTAAGTAAAATTGGTGCGTCGCATGTGCTACGAGAGTAATGGAGCGTATTATACTAGAATGAGAAGGAATAGTTAGAAGGTTACCATCGTTTGTGCGCTCTCCTCTGACTAGTCCGTCAGCTCCCTCGCCGCACGAGACATAGACTCCTCCCCGTGCAGCAGGATGTCTTCCTCTTACCGTAGGCACAGATGGCTCAACCCTGGTTACATTGCAATCCTTGGCTTGATGCCCCGGGCGATTGCAGTTAAAACATAGAGGTCTCCCGTCTGGACACTTGTTAGAGTGGTGCCCCACCTTCTTGCACCTGTAACACGTTACTTGCTTCCTCGCCCCTTTAGATTTGGCAGGAAGTTTACCCTTCATCTTGTTGTCAGACGGTCCCGCTTGGAACGTCCTACAGTTCACGGCCAAATGTCCACGTTGTTTGCACTTGAAGCATTGTGGTCCAGTCACTGAGCACTGAAAGGCGTAGTGTCCAAGTCTCCCACAACGGTAGCATGTCACAGCCTCCTGGAAATTAGTTGCGGTCGTTAACTTGCGTGATCCTGGGGTAGGGTCTCTTCCCTCGGGATGCTGGTATGGCTTCCACTGCCGGTACTCCTGTGGATCTGACCTCACTGGTCCTCCAGCTCCAGCTCGATCCAATCCACTATGCTGGTACTTGGACGCCTCGATTAGCGATTGAGGTCGTTCACGTGCAGCCTCCTCAGCGCGTCTGTAAGCGTCCTCAGCAGCCTGATTCATCATTGCCTCAATCATGGTAGCTATTGCCTTTGCCATCCTGTCAGGGCTTACCATCCTATGCTTAGTCAAACAAACAGTTAGTACTCATCATCGGATAGCATCTAACATACTATACAATATGATCAAGCAATAACTTCAATCAATTCTAAGCGAGAAATCGCTTGGCAGACAATCAATTTTTACTCTTTGCAGAGTCACACAACCTAGCACAGAAGACCTATTCCCCAAAGACTCCCGAAAGACTCGACTAAGCTCTGATACCACAATGTAACACCCCGATTTCGGTGGCGTCACTTTAGTAACCAAAAGAAAATACTTTAAGCGGAAAAACGTGAATTATTTTTTTTTTTTTTTTGATAATGTAAGTAAAGACAGAAAGAGATGAAACTCTAAAACGAAGATAACAGAACTAATATACAATATGATTACAGCCCCCACTGTAAGTTGTAAACCACGTCACGAGTAAACCTCCAGTGACGGAAAGTAAAAGAGAGTAACGCCCGTAGGCAAAAGTACAAACCAAGGTAAAAATACTGTGTCCGCAACACTAAACCTCAAAATCTGAGAACAAGTTGGCCCAGCGGCCTAAGAAAAGACCCCCTAAATCCAACCAGCTCTCTGTGATCTCCATAGGAAACCACACAAAAAGCTACCGGTAGGAAACTACCCTGTCCCCAAAACTGAAGCATGACGGTCAGAGCATCGACACTACTCCTACACTAATCCCATCTCGAGTAAGTTGCTCGGTGGCCAGCGGGGTCGACCACCCCTGAACCGTAGTCCTCCTGATCAAGCTTCTTCAACCTAGTTTCCCCTGAAGGGTGAACCATCGTGAACCGGTCCGCCATACTCAACTGACAATGGCGTAGTCCGCCCAAACACACACAGAAGACGCGAGGGTCAACTCCAAAGAATTATATAAATAATAAAACCAGATATATAGGGTAATAATTATTTAGCCTCTCAGGCTTATACGTTTAGGGATAACATCCTAGGGTTGCATATATCACAATGAATATAAAGATCATAATAACAATTAGCATGCCTCAAGTAGGATAAACAGGTACCAATCACACTCAGCAACTAAGTCAGCATGTATGTTGCATGAAATGCAATGCTGGGTAACAAAATGCATTCCGGAAGAAGGATGGACACCATCGAGTCAGCCCTAACACCGGCCAAAGTGGGACCATTCCGCTCGGGCGTCTCTTACACCACACAAAAGTAGTCAGATCAGCAGTGAACCCGTAGGTCTGCCATTCCGTCTGCTACTGAGGACCACCGTAGTGTCCTAAATATGGAAATCCGGGTCTTATGACCATTTTGGAATCCACCGAGGTCCGGTAATCCGCCGTGTATTAACCTCAAAATGAGTGCATGAATGCAAGTGATTAGCCAAACAACGTCTCCGACCTCACTCGACACGTCGTCACGTGTTCTAGCTAACTTATTGTCTCTAAAAAGCCTACCCTAAGGCAAACGTCGATTCTGCGACAAAATGAATTAATCAAAAGAAGAAGAATGTACTTTGGAACTCATGGTTCCCGGCTAAACTTTAGATAGCCAATCAATAAACTGCTCATCGAGCGAAAAGGTACCGAAGTACTTGGAAACTTATAGTCTCCGGCTAAACTTTAGATAGCCAAACATTAAACTGCTCATCGAGCGAAAAAGTATAAGCATACTCGGAAACTTGTAAGTTTCCTCAAGACTTGGACTCGACGACACTTCTCATATTTCCCAAACTAATATTCAGGCTCTAAGCTCTTATCTAAGGGTATCATTATTGTTCAAAGGATTTAGAAATTGATTAATGTCTTATGAGTTTTCCGTGATAAAATAGTTTTCATTTTAATCTTATAATACTTCCTAAGAGTTTTTAGAGATCCCATAATCTCAAATAATTCCCTGAGAAGGTCTCGATCCATTAAAACATAACAAGGTCCGAACTCCGTTCGTCCTTTAAAACTCTCTCAAAATCTCATAAAATTTGGCATGACCTGCCCGTAATCCTCACTCCTCAGAATCTCATGTATAAGTGGAATAGCATAAATAAAACAGCTCAGTCAAAAGCATAAACAGCATATTCCAACACATCCTAAGTTAACCATGTAGCACATAGCATGTGAATCATTTAGCACACAATATCATGGCATCAAATACTCAACAAGTTCGGCCGAAGCCTCAGAAATCATTTCAGACATTTAGCAATTAGGTGCATAACACATAAATCAAGTCGAATTTCATCGACACCTAAAGCATTATCTAGTAATTCAGAGAGTAGCCCTCACCTGTTGGTTTTCCAGCTCGCTCCTTGGACTTTCCTTCACAATCTTCCTCCTCAAGTCCTCCGAATTCCTCAAACGAACCTTAAAGCAATTTCACAGAAATCAATCACAATGAGTCAGAAACTCAGCAAACAATAAGTCCTAGGGTCACACGGAACACTACAACTCCGTGGTACGACAATCTAACGCGTTAGGACAAGTTTTCGAAAAAGTCGGATTTCCTCCCCCCTTGGTATAGCTCTCGGCCACTTTCCTTAATTGGGAGGGTCGATTTTTCTTCGATCAAACTTGGTTCCTAGGTTAACATAAGCCGTAACTAAGACGGTTCTAGGCTCGGAAAAATTTTCGGATCGAAAACTGATATAGGGGCAGTTTGGTCATTATTTTTAGCTCAGAATTTCAAAATTGGATTTTTGAAAAACAAATTGGATGGGGACGTCCACAACGACGTTTATGACGACAAATCCTACTAGCACTAAGCCAAGTCGATAGATTAGAGCGTAAAGGTTGCGACTTTGCCGAAAAATGGGTATTTAGGGTAGAAATTGATCCCGGCGGCATTTCGTCGACATTTGACAAAATCTAATCCGCAGAACACGCTCAGGAGCATGCAGGGAAGAAGTTTAGACGCTGAATCAGCTGATTTGAACAGTTTTTCAAAAACCTCAAAATTTTGAACTCAGAAAGTCGCAGGAGAAATGGACAGAAACGACGATTCGAAGGAGAGTATAGATTACCTACCTCGAGGTCTTCGATTAGTGACGATCGGTGAAGCAAACGGGCAAGAAACGACGAAGATCCGGATCTCTCTCTCTCTCTAGGAACTCGCGGTTTTGGGGGTGGGGAAAATGGGTTTTTTTTGCAAAAAATCTAATTTTTCAAGCTATTTATAGGTTTTGGAAAAAACGGAAAAATGATTTTTTTGCGATTCCGATTTTTCCTGCGCGTTCCTCTGCGCATTCTAAGATAGGTTCTGGCGACAGAATTCCAGAACTCAAAACAGGATTCTTGGAATTAAACCAAAAGATCCAAAATCGGGCATAAGTCGGTGTAAGTCGGTTTATCCCGAAAAACTACTTTTTGCAGTGATCGTCGGATGAGAAAACTTCCTTCTGAAGAAAGATTAGGAATGATGAGAGAAGTAGGAGAACGCGGGTGGAATCTTCATTTGAGTTTCCGGATAGAAAAAGTCTTCATCGTCTGTCGATCTTAGGTTTTTCGAACTATCAGGGGATTCCGTTTCGGCAAACTTCCGAGAATTGGAATTTGACGTTCGTACTTTCCAGGATTTCGCATCGAAATGGTTGTTTAAGGACAGAAAAAGAGAAGTTCTAACATTTCTCTGAGGATTTTTTGGAATTAGTTTCCATCGTGTCCTAAAGCGTAAATTAACTATTCACTAATACCTTCGACCTAGGATTAAGCGTATGTTAGTCGTGCTATAACTCTTTCGGTTTTTCGATACATTCTTGGACTTTTCCTGAACCTCTTTCCTTCCCAAATTTATCTTAATCAAATAACTCTTTTATTTTATTCACTTATCCTAAGCGTTAAAACTTGGGCCTTACACTGAAGGTTCAGAAGCTCTGAAGGTCCAGAAGCAGAAGTTACGAAGGTCAGAGGATCCAAGCATCCTTCTGACTCTGATCACCAAGCTTCACAAGTTTCAACACGAAGCATAACTCTGATCAGAAGTCAATGGTTAAAGGCAAAGGTCTCTATCGAGAAGTACAAGAGCAG
>NC_080044.1:56705135-56724198 GCF_012489685.1 Lotus japonicus
GGTGCCTCTGAATGACTACCCTCTGTAACACCCCGATTTCCAGGTGTCACTTTAGTAACCAAAAATAGACTTTACGCTGAAAACAGGTAATTTTTTCGTTTGATACCTTTTAAATCAAGCAATAGAAAATAAAGACAAAACCCAACCAACACACAAATATTTACACATGTACAGCCTCAGCTGCACTCCCATGTCACGCGCACTCGCAGTGACTCCAAAGTAGTGTGCCCGTAGGCAAATAGTTACAGATCCAGAAGTGTGAGTGAAAAGGTTATAATTACAATCCACTGGGAGAAAGTCGGCCTCAAAATGGCCTAAGCAAAGACCCCTATAGTCCGACTGACTCACTGTGATCCCTCAATAAGAGAACCACACAAAAGCCATGCGTCGGGAACCTACCCCGTCCCAAAAGCAAAACGAATCAGAGCTCTACACAAATATGACGCCTGCCTAACTCTACCAACCCATAACTGCTCACACATCCGAGTCCTCGGCGAACTGAAGACGGCAAGTTGAAGCTCAGCTCCATGCGTCGTAGAACTTCTTTCGTCAGATGTTCACACTCGTCAGTCCGGTCCTCCATGACCCTTCCCCGGTACGTCGCTCGATGACCCACAACATCGATCACCCAAGCGGTGGGGCATCCCGATCCACAAGCTCATATCTGATCCCCCCCGAGGGAGAGACCATCGAACACCAGTCGGCCATCGACATCTGGCAGCAGGCCGACCGCCCAAACACAAACATACAAACAAAGCCAAGGCGCTAGGGTCAACTCACAGCAATAAGTAGATATACACTCAACATGTGATATGGGGTAGATATATGTTGATATATATACATATAAACAATCCTAGCATGTTATGGCTCTAACATTGCTTCAATAAACAAACAGCACACAATCTCAGTCAGCATGAATGTATGCGTGAAATGCACAATAGTATCCGGATTTGTGAGCGTTCCCGTTCGCCACAAGTGAAGCATTTTCACTATGGATGGACCATTCCCGTTATCCATCCTGGATGAAATCCATCTGGATGAACCATTCCCGTTATTCATCCTTGGTGAACCATTCCCGTTATTCACCGAATGATGAACCATTCCCGTTATTCATCATTAATGCAAGGTGAACCATTCCCGTTATTCACCATGATATGCACAGGTGAACCATTCCCGTTATTCACCCGATTGAATGCAACGTGGTTAGCCAAACAACGAATCGTCCTTACCACGAAAGTGTTTAGCTCACAACCCAATCTCAACAAACCCATGAGTTAGTGTCGGTCAATACAACACAACTCGGAGTAAGTGTCGGTCAATACAACACAACTCCACCCACAGATACACAAGGGTCTAGTGTCGGTCAATACAACACAGCCCAAACAACAAGAGCATAGGTGTCGGTCAATACAACACGGCTCCACAACACTCCCCAAGAGTACTAGAGTACTCGGTGACTTTCAATCATCACCATAGCTCACCTTAGTGGCTTCCCCCAATTCCGATAACTCTCCAAACCCACAACAAAGTCGACTTTTCCCCGTCTTTCGTAAATATTTTCCCCTTCAGTTCTCCTATGCTTAAACGTTAATAAAAATTGTTTCAATTCGAATTAGTCAAGTTATGAGTTATTTCTCAAAGTCTAAGTTTCCCAAGTCTTTAGTTTTTCAAGCTCTATCATTCTAAGTTTTCAAAGATCAACCACCCAAAATACATTTCCCGGGGAAAGTCTAAGAATTCCAACATATGGCTAAGTCTCAACCCCACATTTGGACTTGCCTAGGGTTGTTCATCCAACCCGAAATATCAAAGATCACCAGATCAATGAATCTCCACTCCGAAATTGCGTCAAAACGCTCAATCCAACAAAAGCACAACATCACAAGTATGGAAAACATCATAACATCAACTCATCATCAAAAACAACATCAGATAAAACATAAGTCGAATTTATCGACGCCTATCATGCAGTCATAGCTAATATATAGTAAGTTGCCCTAACCTCGAGCTGATCCAGCTTCGCAAATCAAATCTCCTTCACAGGAATGCCTTGAAACTTCCAAAGTTCCTTCAACTGAACCTCGAGGAAAAACAAAGCAGAATCCACACAAAATCGATTAGTTCGATCGCAATACAATACATAAACGATAGACAAAGCATCAAAGCTTCAGAATACGACAAACGGGTACGAAAGGAAAGTTTTCGAAAACGAAAAACTCCCCTCCCCTTAGGAAAACCCACGGCCATAAGGAGAAAAGGGCTTCGGCTCTTTTTCTTCGATCAAATCAGTTTACAAGGTAGTTTTAGGGTAAAACTAAGGCAAAGAAACTGTCAGAACAATTTTCGGACAATCGGGCCGAAATACGACTACGCAGGGGCATTTTGGTCCAAAATAAAGGCTCAAAACTTCAAAGTTATCAGTTCTGAAAACAAATTTGACAGCAACGATCCTCATGATATCCGTGACAACAAATCCTAAAGGCACGAAGTCAGATTAAGTCTTTTCGACAATAAAGTTTCGAAATGTGAGACAAAAAGAGTTTTGAGTCAATTTTTCAGATCCTGGACAACTGAATCGCAATCAGAGTTTACTGACAGAGGTTTTAGACTCAGGGGAACATAAGGAACATAACCCAAGCGAGAAATCAGAGAAATCGGACAATTTTAGAAAAAGCTCAAAACTTAGAGCACAGAAACGACTTCAGAAACTCAGCAGAAACAGAAATCAGAGGCAGGATTCATGATAGTTACCTCGATACCTAGAAGTAGGGACGAACTGCACGAAGATTGGTCAAGTTTTCGCGGAAATCCCCTCCCCCTTGCTCCCCACGAAATCAGCCACAAATGGAAAGAAAATGAGAGGATTTTGCTTTTTCGCGCTATTTATAGGCGGGTGAAATCGCGGGAAAATGAAAATTTCGCGATTCCGATTTTTTGCAGCACGATCACCGGAGAAATTCTAAGAGAGATTCTGGCGTCGGAATTCCAGAACTCAAACAAATATCTAGGATTTGGGAAAAACGATATCGAAAAACTCAAAAGCGGTGTCGGTTAATCTGCCCCGAAAAACTACTTTTTGCTGTGATGCTCAAACGACAAAACTTCCAACTGAAGAAAGATTGGAAACGTCGAAACAAGTCTGGCAACGCGGACGGAATCTTCGTTAGAAGTCCCGAATAGAAAAAGTCTTCATCCATTGCTCGAAAATAGGGTTTCGAAGCAAAGAAATTAGCGTCGGCGGACATCCGAAAAGTGAAACCTATCGTGCGTACAGTCCAGAGTTCCGAAATGAAACGCTGGTCGATGGAAAAATAAAGAGAATCTTTAAATTTTCCGAGAGTTCGAAATCTCACTCAAAACGTTGCTTTAAGAGCGAAATAGTCTATTCTGGACACGCTCGCCCTAAGGCAAGTGTGCAGACGACTCGCACTAACTCCGAAAACAACTACGCAACATTCCTCAAGCAATTCCTGAACTTTCTTCTTCATTAATCTTCCTCAAATGTCAAACTCCTGTCACGCTTACACTGATTCTACGCGTGAGTCGGAAACTAGCTTGTTCTGAAAATCCAGGTCTTACAATACTCCCCTCCAAAAAGAAAGTTTCGTCCTCGAAACTCAGAGTTCTGCAAAAAGTTCGGAATACAGTTCCTTGATCTTATCTTCCAATTCCCATGTAGTAGTGCCTGTGTCATTGTTCCTCAAAATCTTTACTTAAGCAATCTGCCTTCCCCTTAACTGTTTCACTCTTCTATCCCCACTGCTAACTATCGGCGTCTCAAAAGACAAAACATCATTCAACCTCATGTCGTCTGACTCGATTACTTGCGTCGGACCTCTGCTTGAAATGATACCGGTTGGCATTCCGTGCAGTCGCACAACCTTAGCCACTTACTTCTTTACTTTCGGTCGTCCGGAATTCTTCTTAAACTCAGTGCCTCTCTGTCATCATAAAGTAGATACTCAACTTGTCCTCGTGATCTTCATCTACAGTCCATCACTTGTTCGTTCGATAACTCTTAGACGAAACATTGTGTTGGAATCTAATAGTCCATTAACGTCACATCCAACTTCGTAACTATCATCACTCGCACAATGAAATCAATCTCCTACTTAGTCACCATTCGAATTAAAAATCGACTTATGTCCTTATTTCTTGTCCTTCACTAATCTTATCCCCTTCAACATCAAGTTATCAACAACTTATAAGATAATCCTCTTCTTAATATCTAACAATCCATTATTATCGTCTTCTTCCTTAGAACTTCCCTCACTCAAACCTATTTACACTTACTGAAATCCCTAACACTTCGCACGAATCGAGACTTATCCTCTAGAAGATTAAATCATAACTATACCTCAAGGGACTTAACTAGCCATTACATCTTCCGATCCTTCAACATTCTGAGATTTAACTCTTATCGTAACCGCTAACACCACTAAATCTCTTATGTGTACATGAATCTCAGCTCACTAGGTCAACCTTAGCCCTAGGATTCTCATTCAACTTTAGTAAAATTCACTTGTTACTCGTAATATGCATTATCAAAATCCATAAAAAAGTCCCATTGACTCTTATACTCTACGAAACTCGTCAAAATATAACAACCTCAGGTATTCATCTTAATACTAACACCTTCCTTTCTGTGACTCAATCACCATCTCGTCAATCAACTTCTTAATCTCTCAATCAAATTCTGACAAACTTCGAGTCCTACACCTTAGACAGACATTCATAGATTTAAAACCTACACCTTCACCAAGTTTGGTCCTCTAATAACATTTAATTCTTCAATACTTCTTAAATGAATATCCGTTCCTTAAAACTATAACTCCTTCACTTACCCAAACGACCTGATAAGTGTCGTCATGCTTCCACACTCACCACTTGATCCTGCTATCCATAATCATAACTTATTATGCTAACATCATTCAAATCTTATCACATGGTCATGATGTCCGCAACCTCATAATCAACATCAATCGATCACCAACCTTAACACTCCACACAACCCAGAATTCCCTTACTTCAAGATCTCTCTTATACTACACCTCAATGGTCTTAACCCGAAACTCACCTTCAGGTCTTCAATCTTCTAAGATTCAACTCCTATTGTCACACCTACAACCATAAGATCTCCTACTCGTACGTGATTCTCGGCTCTCAAGATTCAATCTTAACCCTAAGATTTCAATCCAACTTAGTAAATCTCACTTAGTAATCTCAGCATATTTCCTTGGAATCCATATCACCAACCTCAAGTATTCAACTTATGCTAAAACTTTCTTTCTCCAACTTAATCATTAATTCAACACTTTTCAAGCGAAAATTCATCTCTTAAGACTATAATGTCTCCACATATTAATCCAACGCTTAGCAAAACTTATTCCTCGAACTCGACTATAACAATCTAGTTCAGAGTTAATTCTTCTCAATCTCGCTACCATCAAACAATCATCTATAACCGGATATTAAATCCAACCTATCTAATCTCTAATAATCCCACGTCAGAAATCACATAACCTATGACTTCATAACTTCCGAGAAAATACTTAAAGATTTTCCAACATCAATTCTATTGGCTTAGTCTACCTCTACTTGGAGTAATCACACGAACTAACCAATCAATGTCTATACGAAAATCATCAACTTCCAAAGGTTCAAATCTTAATCTTGTACAATCAAATGCTTAACACGAACTTTCCTCCCAAATCCGACTAATCCTCAATCAATTCAAATTCATCTTACCCGTCCTTCTATCAAAGTCCATAACCAGCTGTGATTCCGAATATCACCCCCTCAATATTAGGTTGATCAGGCCTAATACATCGAAGGTGGAAATTTAGAAAAACCCACTGGAACAGACAATGAGATCCTAACATCCAGTAACCACAATTATCCTGATATCAAGTTCCTAACGATTCCGCTACGGAACCACACACCCTCAATCCATGTAAAAGATTAATCCTTCCTCGTCAATTGAGTCAAAGGTCCAACAATCTTGGCAAATCCCTCAATGAAGCGTCTATAATATCCAGCTAAATCCACAGAACTTCTGATCTCTGTCACCATCTTCGGTTGCTCCCAAGCCAAAACAGTCTCCACTTTCGCCGGATCCACAGCTATGCCCTCCTTCGAGATAGCATGGCCTAAGAAATTGACTTCCTCCAGCCAGAATTCACACTTGGAAGGGTTCTCATACAGCTTTTTCTCTCTCAACAATTGTAAAACTTGGCGCAAATGTCCTTCATGTTTATTCGCGTCCTTCGAATAGATCAATATGTCCTCAATAAACACCACCACACGCCGATCTAAGAACTCCTGAAAGATGCGGTTCATGTAATCCATGAAAACAGCAGGTACATTCGTCACTCCAAACGGCATCACTAGGTACTCGTAGTGTCCTTAACGTGTCCTGAAAGCAGTCTTCGGTATATCCTCAATCTTCACTCTGATCCGACGATAGCCTGACCTCAAATCTATCTTGGAAAATACGGTAGCCCCTCGTAGTTGGTCCATCAAATCATCTATCCTCGGCAACGGGTATCTGTTCTTGATCGTTGCCTTGTTCAATTGTCGATAATCCACCCACGATCTCGACCTTCCGTCCTTCTTCTTGACTAAAAGCACTGGCGCTCCCCATGGTGAAACACTCGGTCGAATGAATCCCTTTTGCCGAAAGATCCTCTAACGACTCCGCTTCAAAACTAAACGCCCTAAAATCCTACGATTCGTACCCATAAGGAATTTCCCTGAGATCCTAGCTTCCTTATCAACGCCTCGGTAAAACAACTCCCTAGCTCCGCGTGCTATTCTAGATCTCGTGTAACCTCTATAGTTAAATCACGAGCAACTTCGAATAAGGTCCTACTAGGGATAATAATCATAGGATCATAGTCTAAGTAGTAAATACAAGTTAGGCGCGTCACACTCGCTTGAATATAAAAGAGTAAGTTATTCTAGAATACGAGAACAGTTAAAATATTACCATCGTTCCCACGTTCTTCCTCGTTCGACTCCTCAACTCTTGCTCCTCCCTTGATATGAATCCTTTCCTCTGTAGTAAGTTGTTTTCCTTTCCCAACATTCCCTGATGATTCGCCCCTGAGTGCCTTGCAATCTTGGGAGAAATGTCCCGGTTGGTTGCAATTGAAGCATAGACTTTCTTTGGTCTTGCAGTTCACAGCTAGATGCCCCTCTCGGTTACACTTGAAGCATCTCCGTCCAATCACTGAGCATTTGTTAGCAAAATGCCCAAACTTTCTGCAACGAGTAGATGTCACTCCTTTGTCACCAACTGGCTTCCCCCCCAGTATCAGCAGTCGTCGGTTTGTACTCTCTTGAGATAAGATTTCTTCCCTCGGAACGCTGATATGGTCCCCACTTATGGTAACTCTTCCTTCCGTTGTAGCCTTGGGAACCTGACCTCATTGGTCCCCCAGCTCCAGTTCGGTTCATTCCTCTTTGTTGATACATTGCTGTCGCCATCAGTCGTTGATGATGCTCACGTGTAGCCTCCGCCATCCGGTTAAGATCCACCATCCTATATCCCATCGAACGTCCGATTAGTACTAACCATACGGTAGCACTAGACAAACCACTCAATCCGATTGAGTAGTAACGCAAGCAATTAGAGCGAAAATCGCTCTGCAGACAATCAATTTTCACTCTTTGCAGAGTCACACAACCTAGCACAGAAGACCTATTCCCCAAAGACTCCCAAAAGACTCGACTAAGCTCTGATACCACAATGTAACACCCCGATTTCCAGGTGTCACTTTAGTAACCAAAAATAGACTTTACGCTGAAAACAGGTAATTTTTTCGTTTGATACCTTTTAAATCAAGCAATAGAAAATAAAGACAAAACCCAACCAACACACAAATATTTACACATGTACAGCCTCAGCTGCACTCCCATGTCACGCGCACTCGCAGTGACTCCAAAGTAGTGTGCCCGTAGGCAAATAGTTACAGATCCAGAAGTGTGAGTGAAAAGGTTATAATTACAATCCACTGGGAGAAAGTCGGCCTCAAAATGGCCTAAGCAAAGACCCCTATAGTCCGACTGACTCACTGTGATCCCTCAATAAGAGAACCACACAAAAGCCATGCGTCGGGAACCTACCCCGTCCCAAAAGCAAAACGAATCAGAGCTCTACACAAATATGACGCCTGCCTAACTCTACCAACCCATAACTGCTCACACATCCGAGTCCTCGGCGAACTGAAGACGGCAAGTTGAAGCTCAGCTCCATGCGTCGTAGAACTTCTTTCGTCAGATGTTCACACTCGTCAGTCCGGTCCTCCATGACCCTTCCCCGGTACGTCGCTCGATGACCCACAACATCGATCACCCAAGCGGTGGGGGCATCCCGATCCACAAGCTCATATCTGATCCCCCCCGAGGGAGAGACCATCGAACACCAGTCGGCCATCGACATCTGGCAGCAGGCCGACCGCCCAAACACAAACATACAAACAAAGCCAAGGCGCTAGGGTCAACTCACAGCAATAAGTAGATATACACTCAACATGTGATATGGGGTATAGATATATGTTGATATATATACATATAAACAATCCTAGCATGTTATGGCTCTAACATTGCTTCAATAAACAAACAGCACACAATCTCAGTCAGCATGAATGTATGCGTGAAATGCACAATATGTATCCGGATTTGTGACGCGTTCCCGTTCGCCACAAGTGAAGCATTTTCACTATGGATGGACCATTCCCGTTATCCATCCTGGATGAAATCCATCCTGGATGAACCATTCCCGTTATTCATCCTTGGTGAACCATTCCCGTTATTCACCGAATGATGAACCATTCCCGTTATTCATCATTAATGCAAGGTGAACCATTCCCGTTATTCACCATGATATGCACAGGTGAACCATTCCCGTTATTCACCCGATTGAATGCAACGTGGTTAGCCAAACAACGAATCGTCCTTACCACGAAAGTGTTTAGCTCACAACCCAATCTCAACAAACCCATGAGTTAGTGTCGGTCAATACAACACAACTCGGAGTAAGTGTCGGTCAATACAACACAACTCCACCCACAGAATACACAAGGGTCTAGTGTCGGTCAATACAACACAGCCCAAACAACAAGAGCACTAGGTGTCGGTCAATACAACACGGCTCCACAACACTCCCCAAGAGTACTAGAGTACTCGGTGACTTTCAATCATCACCATAGCTCACCTTAGTGGCTTCCCCCAATTCCGATAACTCTCCAAACCCACAACAAAGTCGACTTTTCCCCGTCTTTCGTAAATATTTTCCCCTTCAGTTCTCCTATGCTTAAACGTTAATAAAAATTGTTTCAATTCGAATTAGTCAAGTTATGAGTTTATTTCTCAAAGTCTAAGTTTCCCAAGTCTTTAGATTTTCAAAGCTCTATCATTCTAAGTTTTCAAAGATCAACCACCCAAAATAAATTTCCCGGGGAAAGTCTAAGAATTCCAACATATGGCTAAGTCTCAAACCCCACATTTGGACTTGCCTAGGGTTGTTCATCCAACCCGAAATATCAAAGATCACCAAATCAATGAATCTCCACTCCGAAATTGCGTCAAAACGCTCAATCCAACAAAAGCACAACATCACAAGTATGGAAAAGCATCATAACATCAACTCATCATCAAAAACAACATCAGATAAAACATAAGTCGAATTTATCGACGCCTATCATGCAGTCATAGCTAATATATAGTAAGTTGCCCTAACCTCGAGCTGATCCAGCTTCGCAAATCAAATCTCCTTCACAGGAATGCCTTGAAACTTCCAAAGTTCCTTCAACTGAACCTCGGAGGAAAAACAAAGCAGAATCCACACAAAATCGATTAGTTCGATCGCAATACAATACATAAACGATAGACAAAGCATCAAAGCTTCAGAATACGACAAACGGGTACGAAAGGACAAGTTTTCGAAAACGAAAAACTCCCCTCCCCTTAGGAAAACCCCACGGCCATAAGGAGAAAAGGGCTTCGGCTCTTTTTCTTCGATCAAATCAGTTTACAAGGTAGTTTTAGGGTAAAACTAAGGCAAAGAAACTGTCAGAACAATTTTCGGACAATCGGGCCGAAATACGACTACGCAGGGGCATTTTGGTCCAAAATAAAGGCTCAAAACTTCAAAGTTATCAGTTCTGAAAACAAATTTGACAGCAACGATCCTCATGATATCCGTGACAACAAATCCTAAAGGCACGAAGTCAGATTAAGTCTTTTCGACAATAAAGTTTCGAAATGTGAGACAAAAAGAGTTTTGAGTCAATTTTTCAGATCCTGGACAACTGAATCGCAATCAGAGTTTACTGACAGAGGTTTTAGACTCAGGGGAACATAAGGAACATAACCCAAGCGAGAAATCAGAGAAATCGGACAATTTTAGAAAAAGCTCAAAACTTAGAGCACAGAAACGACTTCAGAAACTCAGCAGAAACAGAAATCAGAGGCAGGATTCATGATAGTTACCTCGATACCTAGAAGTAGGGACGAACTGCACGAAGATTGGTCAAGTTTTCGCGGAAATCCCCTCCCCCCTTGCTCCCCACGAAATCAGCCACAAATGGAAAGAAAATGAGAGGATTTTGCTTTTTCGCGCTATTTATAGGCGGGTGAAATCGCGGGAAAATGAAAATTTCGCGATTCCGATTTTTGCAGCACGATCACCGAGAAATTCTAAGAGAGATTCTGGCGTCGGAATTCCAGAACTCAAAACAAATATCTAGGATTTGGGAAAAACGATATCGAAAAACTCAAAAGCGGTGTCGGTTAATCTGCCCCGAAAAACTACTTTTTGCTGTGATGCTCAAACGACAAAACTTCCAACTGAAGAAAGATTGGAAACGTCGAAACAAGTCTGGCAACGCGGACGGAATCTTCTTTAGAAGTCCCGAATAGAAAAAGTCTTCATCCATTGCTCGAAAATAGGGTTTCGAAGCAAAGAAATTAGCGTCGGCGGACATCCGAAAAGTGAAACCTATCGTGCGTACAGTCCAGAGTTCTGAAATGAAACGCTGGTCGATGGAAAAATAAAGAGAATCTTTAAATTTTCCGAGAGTTCGAAATCTCACTCAAAACGTTGCTTTAAGAGCGAAATAGTCTATTCTGGACACGCTCGCCCTAAGGCAAGTGTGCAGACGACTCGCACTAACTCCGAAAACAACTACGCAACATTCCTCAAGCAATTCCTGAACTTTCTTCTTCATTAATCTTCCTCAAATGTCAAACTCCTGTCACGCTTACACTGATTCTACGCGTGAGTCGGAAACTAGCTTGTTCTGAAAATCCAGGTCTTACAATGCTCCCCTCCAAAAGAAAGTTTCGTCCTCGAAACTCAGAGTTCTGCAAAAAGTTCGGAATACAGTTCCTTGATCTTATCTTCCAATTCCCATGTAGTAGTGCCTGTGTCATTGTTCCTCAAAATCTTTACTTAAGCAATCTGCCTTCCCCTTAACTGTCTCACTCTTCTATCCCCACTGCTAACTATCGGCGTCTCAAAAGACAAAACATCATTCAACCTCATGTCGTCTGACTCGATTACTTGCGTCGGACCTCTGCTTGAAATGATACCGGTTGGCATTCCGTGCAGTCGCACAACCTTAGCCACTTACTTCTTTACTTTCGGTCGTCCGGAATTCTTCTTAAACTCAGTGCCTCTCTGTCATCATAAAGTAGATACTCAACTTGTCCTCGTGATCTTCATCTACAGTCCATCACTTGTTCGTTCGATAACTCTTAGACGAAACATTGTGTTGGAATCTAATAGTCCATTAACGTCACATCCAACTTCGTAACTATCATCACTCGCACAATGAAATCAATCTCCTACTTAGTCACCATTCGAATTAAAAATCGACTTATGTCCTTATTTCTTGTCCTTCACTAATCTTATCCCCTTCAACATCAAGTTATCAACAACTTATAAGATAATCCTCTTCTTAATATCTAACAATCCATTATTATCGTCTTCTTCCTTAGAACTTCCCTCACTCAAACCTATTTACACTTACTGAAATCCCTAACACTTCGCACGAATCGAGACTTATCCTCTAGAAGATTAAATCATAACTATACCTCAAGGGACTTAACTAGCCATTACATCTTCCGATCCTTCAACATTCTGAGATTTAACTCTTATCGTAACCGCTAACACCACTAAATCTCTTATGTGTACATGAATCTCAGCTCACTAGGTCAACCTTAGCCCTAGGATTCTCATTCAACTTTAGTAAAATTCACTTGTTACTCGTAATATGCATTATCAAAATCCATAAAAAAGTCCCATTGACTCTTATACTCTACGAAACTCGTCAAAATATAACAACCTCAGGTATTCATCTTAATACTAACACCTTCCTTTCTGTGACTCAATCACCATCTCGTCAATCAACTTCTTAATCTCTCAATCAAATTCTGACAAACTTCGAGTCCTACACCTTAGACAGACATTCATAGATTTAAAACCTACACCTTCACCAAGTTTGGTCCTCTAATAACATTTAATTCTTCAATACTTCTTAAATGAATATCCGTTCCTTAAAACTATAACTCCTTCACTTACCCAAACGACCTGATAAGTGTCGTCATGCTTCCACACTCACCACTTGATCCTGCTATCCATAATCATAACTTATTATGCTAACATCATTCAAATCTTATCACATGGTCATGATGTCCGCAACCTCATAATCAACATCAATCGATCACCAACCTTAACACTCCACACAACCCAGAATTCCCTTACTTCAAGATCTCTCTTATACTACACCTCAATGGTCTTAACCCGAAACTCACCTTCAGGTCTTCAATCTTCTAAGATTCAACTCCTATTGTCACACCTACAACCATAAGATCTCCTACTCGTACGTGATTCTCGGCTCTCAAGATTCAATCTTAACCCTAAGATTTCAATCCAACTTAGTAAATCTCACTTAGTAATCTCAGCATATTTCCTTGGAATCCATATCACCAACCTCAAGTATTCAACTTATGCTAAAACTTTCTTTCTCCAACTTAATCATTAATTCAACACTTTTCAAGCGAAAATTCATCTCTTAAGACTATAATGTCTCCACATATTAATCCAACGCTTAGCAAAACTTATTCCTCGAACTCGACTATAACAATCTAGTTCAGAGTTAATTCTTCTCAATCTCGCTACCATCAAACAATCATCTATAACCGGATATTAAATCCAACCTATCTAATCTCTAATAATCCCACGTCAGAAATCACATAACCTATGACTTCATAACTTCCGAGAAAATACTTAAAGATTTTCCAACATCAATTCTATTGGCTTAGTCTACCTCTACTTGGAGTAATCACACGAACTAACCAATCAATGTCTATACGAAAATCATCAACTTCCAAAGGTTCAAATCTTAATCTTGTACTATCAAATGCTTAACACGAACTTTCCTCCCAAATCCGACTAATCCTCAATCAATTCAAATTCATCTTACCCGTCCTTCTATCAAAGTCCATAACCAGCTGTGATTCCGAATATCACCCCCTCAATATTAGGTTGATCAGGCCTAATACATCGAAGGTGGAAATTTAGAAAAACCCACTGGAACAGACAATGAGATCCTAACATCCAGTAACCACAATTATCCTGATATCAAGTTCCTAACGATTCCGCTACGGAACCACACACCCTCAATCCATGTAAAAGATTAATCCTTCCTCGTCAATTGAGTCAAAGGTCCAACAATCTTGGCAAATCCCTCAATGAAGCGTCTATAATATCCAGCTAAATCCACAGAACTTCTGATCTCTGTCACCATCTTCGGTTGCTCCCAAGCCAAAACAGTCTCCACTTTCGCCGGATCCACAGCTATGCCCTCCTTCGAGATAGCATGGCCTAAGAAATTGACTTCCTCCAGCCAGAATTCACACTTGGAAGGGTTCTCATACAGCTTTTTCTCTCTCAACAATTGTAAAACTTGGCGCAAATGTCCTTCATGTTTATTCGCGTCCTTCGAATAGATCAATATGTCCTCAATAAACACCACCACACGCCGATCTAAGAACTCCTGAAAGATGCGGTTCATGTAATCCATGAAAACAGCAGGTACATTCGTCACTCCAAACGGCATCACTAGGTACTCGTAGTGTCCTTAACGTGTCCTGAAAGCAGTCTTCGGTATATCCTCAATCTTCACTCTGATCCGACGATAGCCTGACCTCAAATCTATCTTGGAAAATACGGTAGCCCCTCGTAGTTGGTCCATCAAATCATCTATCCTCGGCAACGGGTATCTGTTCTTGATCGTTGCCTTGTTCAATTGTCGATAATCCACCCACGATCTCGACCTTCCGTCCTTCTTCTTGACTAAAAGCACTGGCGCTCCCCATGGTGAAACACTCGGTCGAATGAATCCCTTTTGCCGAAAGATCCTCTAACGACTCCGCTTCAAAACTAAACGCCCTAAAATCCTACGATTCGTACCCATAAGGAATTTCCCTGAGATCCTAGCTTCCTTATCAACGCCTCGGTAAAACAACTCCCTAGCTCCGCGTGCTATTCTAGATCTCGTGTAACCTCTATAGTTAAATCACGAGCAACTTCGAATAAGGTCCTACTAGGGATAATAATCATAGGATCATAGTCTAAGTAGTAAATACAAGTTAGGCGCGTCACACTCGCTTGAATATAAAAGAGTAAGTTATTCTAGAATACGAGAACAGTTAAAATATTACCATCGTTCCCACGTTCTTCCTCGTTCGACTCCTCAACTCTTGCTCCTCCCTTGATATGAATCCTTTCCTCTGTAGTAAGTTGTTTTCCTTTCCCAACATTCCCTGATGATTCGCCCCTGAGTGCCTTGCAATCTTGGGAGAAATGTCCCGGTTGGTTGCAATTGAAGCATAGACTTTCTTTGGTCTTGCAGTTCACAGCTAGATGCCCCTCTCGGTTACACTTGAAGCATCTCCGTCCAATCACTGAGCATTTGTTAGCAAAATGCCCAAACTTTCTGCAACGAGTAGATGTCACTCCTTTGTCACCAACTGGCTTCCCCCCCAGTATCAGCAGTCGTCGGTTTGTACTCTCTTGAGATAAGATTTCTTCCCTCGGAACGCTGATATGGTCCCCACTTATGGTAACTCTTCCTTCCGTTGTAGCCTTGGGAACCTGACCTCATTGGTCCCCCAGCTCCAGTTCGGTTCATTCCTCTTTGTTGATACATTGCTGTCGCCATCAGTCGTTGATGATGCTCACGTGTAGCCTCCGCCATCCGGTTAAGATCCACCATCCTATATCCCATCGAACGTCCGATTAGTACTAACCATACGGTAGCACTAGACAAACCACTCAATCCGATTGAGTAGTAACGCAAGCAATTAGAGCGAAAATCGCTCTGCAGACAATCAATTTTCACTCTTTGCAGAGTCACACAACCTAGCACAGAAGACCTATTCCCCAAAGACTCCCAAAAGACTCGACTAAGCTCTGATACCACAATGTAACACCCCGATTTCCAGGTGTCACTTTAGTAACCAAAAATAGACTTTACGCTGAAAACAGGTAATTTTTTCGTTTGATACCTTTTAAATCAAGCAATAGAAAATAAAGACAAAACCCAACCAACACACAAATATTACACATGTACAGCCTCAGCTGCACTCCCATGTCACGCGCACTCGCAGTGACTCCAAAGTAGTGTGCCCGTAGGCAATAGTTACAGATCCAGAAGTGTGAGTGAAAAGGTTATAATTACAATCCACTGGGAGAAAGTCGGCCTCAAAATGGCCTAAGCAAAGACCCCTATAGTCCGACTGACTCACTGTGATCCCTCAATAAGAGAACCACACAAAAGCCATGCGTCGGGAACCTACCCCGTCCCAAAAGCAAAACGAATCAGAGCTCTACACAAATATGACGCCTGCCTAACTCTACCAACCCATAACTGCTCACACATCCGAGTCCTCGGCGAACTGAAGACGGCAAGTTGAAGCTCAGCTCCATGCGTCGTAGAACTTCTTTCGTCAGATGTTCACACTCGTCAGTCCGGTCCTCCATGACCCTTCCCCGGTACGTCGCTCGATGACCCACAACATCGATCACCCAAGCGGTGGGGGCATCCCGATCCACAAGCTCATATCTGATCCCCCCGAGGGAGAGACCATCGAACACCAGTCGGCCATCGACATCTGGCAGCAGGCCGACCGCCAAACACAAACATACAAACAAAGCCAAGGCGTAGGGTCAACTCACAGCAATAAGTAGATATACACTCAACATGTGATATGGGGTATAGATATATGTTGATATATATACATATAAACAATCCTAGCATGTTATGGCTCTAACATTGCTTCAATAAACAAACAGCACACAATCTCAGTCAGCATGAATGTATGCGTGAAATGCACAATATGTATCCGGATTTGGTGACGCGTTCCCGTTCGCCACAAGTGAAGCATTTTCACTATGGATGGACCATTCCCGTTATCCATCCTGGATGAAATCCATCCTGGATGAACCATTCCCGTTATTCATCCTTGGTGAACCATTCCCGTTATTCACCGAATGATGAACCATTCCCGTTATTCATCATTAATGCAAGGTGAACCATTCCCGTTATTCACCATGATATGCACAGGTGAACCATTCCCGTTATTCACCCGATTGAATGCAACGTGGTTAGCCAAACAACGAATCGTCCTTACCACGAAAGTGTTTAGCTCACAACCCAATCTCAACAAACCCATGAGTTAGTGTCGGTCAATACAACACAACTCGGAGTAAGTGTCGGTCAATACAACACAACTCCATCCACAGAATACACAAGGGTCTAGTGTCGGTCAATACAACACAGCCCAAACAACAAGAGCACTAGGTGTCGGTCAATACAACACGGCTCCACAACACTCCCCAAGAGTACTAGAGTACTCGGTGACTTTCAATCATCACCATAGCTCACCTTAGTGGCTTCCCCCAATTCCGATAACTCTCCAAACCCACAACAAAGTCGACTTTTCCCCGTCTTTCGTAAATATTTTCCCCTTCAGTTCTCCTATGCTTAAACGTTAATAAAAATTGTTTCAATTCGAATTAGTCAAGTTATGAGTTTATTTCTCAAAGTCTAAGTTTCCCAAATCTTTAGTTTTTCAAAGCTCTATCATTCTAAGTTTTCAAAGATCAACCACCCAAAATACATTTCCCGGGGAAAGTCTAAGAATTCCAACATATGGCTAAGTCTCAAACCCCACATTTGGACTTGCCTAGGGTTGTTCATCCAACCCGAAATATCAAAGATCACCAGATCAATGAATCTCCACTCCGAAATTGCGTCAAAACGCTCAATCCAACAAAAGCACAACATCACAAGTATGGAAAAGCATCATAACATCAACTCATCATCAAAAACAACATCAGATAAAACATAAGTCGAATTTATCGATGCCTATCATGCAGTCATAGCTAATATATAGTAAGTTGCCCTAACCTCGAGCAGATCCAGCTTCGCAAATCAAATCTCCTTCACAGGAATGCCTTGAAACTTCCAAAGTTCCTTCAACTGAACCTCGGAGGAAAAACAAAGCAGAATCCACACAAAATCGATTAGTTCGATCGCAATACAATACATAAACGATAGACAAAGCATCAAAGCTTCAGAATACGACAAACGGGTACGAAAGGACAAGTTTTCGAAAACGAAAAACTCCCCTCCCCTTAGGAAAAACCCACGGCCATAAGGAGAAAAGGGCTTCGGCTCTTTTTCTTCGATCAAATCAGTTTACAAGGTAGTTTTAGGGTAAAACTAAGGCAAAGAAACTGTCAGAACAATTTTCGGACAATCGGGCCGAAATACGACTACGCAGGGGCATTTTGGTCCAAAATAAAGGCTCAAAACTTCAAAGTTATCAGTTCTGAAAACAAATTTGACAGCAACGATCCTCATGATATCCGTGACAACAAATCCTAAAGGCACGAAGTCAGATTAAGTCTTTTCGACAATAAAGTTTCGAAATGTGAGACAAAAAGAGTTTTGAGTCAATTTTTCAGATCCTGGACAACTGAATCGCAATCAGAGTTTACTGACAGAGGTTTTAGACTCAGGGGAACATAAGGAACATAACCCAAGCGAGAAATCAGAGAAATCGGACAATTTTAGAAAAAGCTCAAAACTTAGAGCACAGAAACGACTTCAGAAACTCAGCAGAAACAGAAATCAGAGGCAGGATTCATGATAGTTACCTCGATACCTAGAAGTAGGGACGAACTGCACGAAGATTGGTCAAGTTTTCGCGGAAATCCCCTCCCCCCTTGCTCCCCACGAAATCAGCCACAAATGGAAAGAAAATGAGAGGATTTTGCTTTTTCGCGCTATTTATAGGCGGGTGAAATCGCGGGAAAATGAAAATTTCGCGATTCCGATTTTTGCAGCACGATCACCGAGAAATTCTAAGAGAGATTCTGGCGTCGGAATTCCAGAACTCAAAACAAATATCTAGGATTTGGGAAAAACGATATCGAAAAACTCAAAAGCGGTGTCGGTTAATCTGCCCCGAAAAACTACTTTTTGCTGTGATGCTCAAACGACAAAACTTCCAACTGAAGAAAGATTGGAAACGTCGAAACAAGTCTGGCAACGCGGACGGAATCTTCGTTAGAAGTCCCGAATAGAAAAAGTCTTCATCCATTGCTCGAAAATAGGGTTTCGAAGCAAAGAAATTAGCGTCGGCGGACATCCGAAAAGTGAAACCTATCGTGCGTACAGTCCAGAGTTCCGAAATGAAACGCTGGTCGATGGAAAAATAAAGAGAATCTTTAAATTTTCCGAGAGTTCGAAATCTCACTCAAAACGTTGCTTTAAGAGCGAAATAGTCTATTCTGGACACGCTCGCCCTAAGGCAAGTGTGCAGACGACTCGCACTAACTCCGAAAACAACTACGCAACATTCCTCAAGCAATTCCTGAACTTTCTTCTTCATTAATCTTCCTCAAATGTCAAACTCCTGTCACGCTTACACTGATTCTACGCGTGAGTCGGAAACTAGCTTGTTCTGAAAATCCAGGTCTTACAAC
>NC_080044.1:56724298-56735065 GCF_012489685.1 Lotus japonicus
TGCACTCTCCCGTCACGCGCACTCGCAGTGACCCCAAAGTAGTGTGCCCGCAGGCAAATATATACAAAACCAGAAGTGTGAGTAAGAAAGTGTATAATTACAACACACTAGGAGAAAGTCGGCCTCAAAATGGCCTAAGCAAAGACCCCTATGGTCCGACTGACTCACTGTGATCCCTCAGTAAGAGAACCACACAAAAGCCATGCGTCGGGAACCTACCCTGTCCCAAAATATGAATGACGAACCAGAGCTATTACAGTAACAACTAACTCAAAAGGCTCTAACCACCCATAACCCACACTACTATCATCGACCCTCCCTCGAACAGTCATGAAGTCCGGGTCCTCGTCGAAAGCTTCAGTAATAGTCGTTCCGCTCCGGGTCTTTCCCACACAACGAATCATCACGAACCGGCTGACGGACGCCTGGCAGCAGGCCGACCGCCCAAGCACAAACATACAAACAAAGCCAAGGCGCTAGGGTCAACTTAACAGAATACAATAGATATACAATCAACATGCGGTAAAAGGGGTATATATATATATGTTGTATATATACATATAAGTTATGCACTGCTTACCCTAAGGTTTATACATAGCATGTTATCAAAACTCTTACACAATTCAGTCATAATAAGATGCGCTGTGTGCCAGTGCAGAATAAGCTAACACAAATCCGAATAACGTCACTCTGCTTGGCGACGGGACAGAACAACAACGTCACTCTGCTTGCGACGGAACAAATCAACAACGTCACTCTGCTTGGCGACGGAACAAATCAACGACGTCACTCTGCTTGGCGACGGAACAAATCAACGACGTCACTCTGCTTGGCGACGGGACAAACCAACGGTATTGCCACTTATAGGCTGGGCACCTCGAGACGGTCGTAACACTGGCCTCGTGTTTAACCATTTCTGCTCGGGCGTCGCTTATCACCTTTGGCTATAGTCAAGACGATACAAACTCTACATGGTTTGACCATTTCTGCTTGCTATGCCGAACATCAACAGGCACGATGCAACTCTACATGGATGATCGTTACCTCCTGTTGTGCCAGATATAGTCAGGACCGATTCAACTCTGCATGGCTGATCGTTACTTCCTGTTATACCGAAGTACTCTGCTTGGCACTTCATCGCGTATATGCACGTGTGCAATATGATTATCAAAACCAGAGTCAGTGTCGGTCAATACAACACGACTTGGAGTTAGTGTCGGTCAATACAACACAACTCCCACCACAAAACCCACAAACAAAACCCAGAGTCTGTGCCGGTCAATACAACACGACTCGAACAACACTCCCAAGAGTACTAAAGTACTCGGTGACTTTCAATCATCACCATAGCTCACCTTAGTGGCTTTCCCCAATTCCAAACTCTCCAAACCCACCACATAAGTCGACTTTTCCCCGCCTTTCGTAAATATTTTCCCCTTCAGTTCTCCTATGCTTAAACGTTAATAAAAATTGTTTCAATTCGAATTAGTCAAGTTATGAGTTTATTTCTCAAAGTCTAAGTTTCCCAAGTCTTTATTTTTCCAAAGCTCTATCATTCTAAGTTTCCAAAAATCAACCACCCAAAATACATTTCCCGGGGAAAGTCTAGGAATTCCAACGAATCCCAACAAATGGCTAAGTCTCAAACCCCACATTCGGACTTGCCTAGGGTTGTTCATCCAACCCGAAATGTCAAAGATCACCAGGTCAATGAACCTCCACTCCGAAGTTGCGTCAAAACGCTCAATTCAACACATCATCAATATCATAAGTTATGAAAACAATCATAACAATAAATCATCATCATAAACAACATCAGATAAAGCATAAGTCGAATTTATCGACGCCTATCATGCAATCATAGCTAAATATAGCAAGTTGCCCTAACCTCGAGCTGATCCAGCTTCGCAAATCAAATCTCCTTCACAGGAATGCCTTGAAACTTCCAAAGTTCCTTCAACTGAACCTCGGAGGAAAAACAAAGCAGAATCCACACAAAATCGATTAGTTCGATCGCAATACAATACATAAACGATAGACAAAGCATCGAAGCTTCAGAATACGACAAACAGGTACGAAAGACAAGTTTTCGAAACCGAAAAACTTCCCCCTAAAGGAATAAACCCACGGCCTCAAAGGAAAAAGGGCTTCGGCTCTTTTCTTTCGATCAAATTTGTTTTACAAGATGGTTTTAGGGTAAAACTAAGGCAAAGAAACTGTCAGAACAATTTTTTCGGACAATCGGGCCGAAATACGACTACGCAGGGGCATTTTGGTCCAAAATAAAGGCTCAAAACTTCAAAGTTATCCGTTCTGAAAACAGATTTGACAGCAACGATCCTCATGACATCCGTGACAACAAATCCTAAAGGCACGAAGTCAGATTATAGCTTTACGACAATAAAGTTTCGAAATGTGAGACAAAAAGAGTTTTGAGTCAATTTTTCAGATCCTGGACAACTGAATCGCAATCAGAGTTTACTGACAGAGGTTTTAGACTCAGGGGAACATAAGGAACATAACCCAAGCGAGAAATCAGAGAAATCGGACAATTTTTAGAAAAAGCTCAAAACTTAGAGCACAGAAACGACTTCAGAAACTCAGCAGAAACAGAAATCAGAGGCAGGATTCATGATAGTTACCTCGATACCTAGAAGTAGGACGAACTGCACGAAGATTGGTCAAGTTTTCGCGAAAAACTTTTCTCCCTCACCCTCCTTCAAACTCGCGGCCAAGGATGGAGCAAATGAGGATATTTTTGCTTTTTCGCCTATTTATAGGCGGGTGAAATCGCGGGAAAATGAAAATTTCGCGATTCCGATTTTTGCAGCACGATCACCGTGGAATTCTAAGAGAGATTCTAGCGTCAGAATTCCAGAACTCAAAACAAATATCTAGGATTTGGGAAATACGATATATCGAAAAACTCAAAAGCGGTGTCGGTTAATCTGCACCGAAAAACTACTTTTTGCTGTGATGCTCAGACGACAAAACTTCCAACAGAAGAAAGATTGGAAATGTCGAAAACAAGTCTGACAACGCGGACGGAATCTTTGTTAGAAGTCCCGAATAGAAAAAGTCTTCATCCATTGCTCGAAAATAGGGTTTCGAAGCAAAGAAATTAGCGTCGGCGGACATCCGAAAAGTGAAACTATCGTGCGTACAGTCCAGAGTTCCGAAATGAAACGCTGGTCGATGGAAAAATAAAGAGAATCTTTAAATTTTCCGAGAGTTCGAAATCTCACTCAAAACGTTGCTTTAAGAGCGAAATAGCCTATTCTGGACATGCTCGCCATAAGGCAGGTGTGCAGACAACTCGCACTAATTCCTACAGCGACGACGCAACATACCTCAAGCAATTCCTGAACTTTCTTCTTCATTGATCTTTCTCAAATGTCAAACTCCTGTCACGCTTACACTGATTCCACGCCTGAGTCAGAAATTAACTTGTTCCGAAAATCCGGGTCTTACAATACTCCCCTCCAAAAAGAAAGTTTCGTCCTCGAAACTCAGAGTTCTGAGAAAAGTCCGGAATACAGTTCCTTGATCTGGTCTTCCAATTCCCATGTAGTGGTGCCTGTGTCATTGTTCCTCAAAATCTTTACTTAAGCAATCTGCCTTCCCCTTAACTGTTTCACTCTTCTATCCCCACTGCTAACTATCGGCGTCTCAAAAGACAAAACATCATTCAACCTCATGTCGTCTGACTCGATTACTTGCGTCGGATCTCTGCTTGAAATGATATCGGTTGGCATTCCGTGCAGTCGCACCATCTTAGCCACTTACTTCTTTACTTTCGGTCGTCCGAAATTCTTCTTAAACTCGGTGCCTCTCTGTCATCTTAAGGTAAATACTCAACTCGTCCTCGTGATCTTCATCTACAGTCCAAAACTCCACTTGTCCGTTCGATAACTCCTAGACGAAATATTGCGTTGGAATCTAGTAGTCCATTAACGTCACATCCAACTTCGTAACTATCATCACTCGCACAATGAAATCAATCTCCTACTTAGTCACCATTCGAATTAAAAAACGACTTATGTCCTTATTTCTTGTCCTTCACTTATCTTATCCCCTTCAACATCAAGTTATCAACAACTTATAAGATAATCCTCTTCTTAATATCTAACAATCCATTATTATCGTCTTCTTCCTTAGAACTTCCCTCACTCAAACCTATTTACACTTACTGAAATCCCTAACACTTCGCACCAATCGAGACTTATCCTCTAGAAGATTAAATCATAACTATACCTCAAGGGACTTAACTAGCCATTTTATCATCCAATCCTTCAACATTCTGAGATTTAACTGTTATCGTAGCCGCTAACACCACTAAATCTCTTATGTGTACATGAATCTCAGCTCACTAGGTCAACCTTAGCCCTAGGATTCTCATTCAACTTTAGTAAAATTCACTTGTTAACCGTAATATGCATCATCAAAATCCATAACAAAGTTTCATCCACTCTTAAGCTCTAAGAAACTTGTCCAAACATAACAACTTCAAGTATTCATCTTAACACCAACACCCTCCTTTTGGGACTCAACCACCATCTCGTCAATCAACTTCTTAATCTCCCAATCAAATTCTGACAAACTTTGAGTCCTTCACACCTTAGACAGACATTCATAGATTTAAAACCTAAACCTTCTCCAAGTTTGGTCCTCTAATGACCTTTAATCCTTCAATACTTCTTAAATGAATATCCGTTTCTTAAAAACTATAACTCCTTCACTTACCCAAACGACCTGACCAGTGTCGTCATGCTTTCACATCCACAACTTATTATGCTAACATCATTCAAATCATATCACATGGCTCATTATGTCTGCAACCTCATGGTCAACATCAATCGATCACCAACTTATAACCAACCTTATGACCCTACACAACCCAAGATTCATTTACTTCAAGATCACTCTTATATTATACCTCAATGGTCTTAACCCGAAACCCATCTCCAGGTCTTCATTCTTCTAAGGTTCAACTCCTATTGTCACAGCTACAACTGTAAGATCTCTTACTCGTATGCGATTCTCGACTCTCAAGATTCAATCTTAACCCTAAGATTTCAATCCAACTTAGTAAATCTCACTTAGTAATCTCAGCATATTTCCTTGGAATCCATATCACCAACCTCAAGTATTCAACTTATGCTAAAACTTTCTTTCTCCAACTAAATCATTAATTCAACACTTTTCAAGCGAAAATTCATCTCTTAAGACTATAATGTCTCTACATATTAATCCAACGCTTAGCAAAACTTATTCCTCGAACTCGACTATAACAATCTAGTTCAGAGTTAATTCTTCTCAATCTCGCTACCATCAAACAATCATCTATAACCGGATATTAAATCCAACCTATCTAATCTCTAATAATCCCACGTCAGAAATCACATAACCTATGACTTCATAACTTCCGAGAAAATACTTAAAGATTTTCCAACATCAATTCTATTGGCTTAGTCTACCTCTACTTGGAGTAATCACACGAACTAACCAATCAATGTCTATACGAAAATCATCAACTTCCAAAGGTTCAAATCTTAATCTTGTACAATCAAATGCTTAACACGAACTTTCCTCCCAAATCCGACTAATCCTCAATCAATTCAAATTCACCTTACACATCCTTCTATCAAGGTCCATTACCAGCTGTGATTCCGAATATCACCCCCTCAATATTAGGTTGATCAAGCCTAATACATCGAAGGTCGAAATTTAGAAAAACCCACTGGAACAGTCAATGAGTTCCTAACATCCAGTAACCACAAATATCCCGATACTAAATCTTCTAATGATCCGCTACGGAACTACACACCCCTCAACATAACACGTATACTGCCCATACGGAATATCCCTAAGATTCGTTCTTCAGCTACTAGCTTCCTCATAATCGCATTGGTGGAAGACTACTTTCTAGACTTAGTGTGTCATTCTAAACCTCATGTAACTTCTATAGTTAAAACACGAGCAACTTCGAATAAGGTCCTACATCGTTCCCCCGTTCTTCCTCGTTCAACTCCTCAGCTCTTGCCCTCCTTGGCATGAATCCTTTCCTATGGAGCAAGTTGTTTTCCTTTCCCAACATTCCCTAATGATTCGCCCTTGGGTGCCTTACAATCTCTGAAGAAATGTCCCGGTTGGTTGCAATTGAAGCATAGACTCTCTTTGGTCTTGCAGTTCGCAGCTAGATACCCCTCTCGGTTACACTTAAAGCATCTCCGTCCAATCACTGAGCACTTGTTAGCAAAATGCCCAAACTTTCCACAACGAGTACATGTCACACCTTTGTCACCAACTGGCTCCCCTCCAGTATCAGCAGTCGTCGGTTTGTACTCTCTTGAGATAAGATTTCTTCCCTCGGAACGCTGATATGGTCCCCACTTATGGTAACTCTTCCTTCCGTTGTAGCCTTGGGAACCTGACCTCATTGGTCCCCCAGCTCCAATTCGGTTCATTCCTCTTTATTGATACATTGCTGTCGCCATCAGTCGTTGATGATGCTCACGTGTAGCCTCCGCCATCCGGTTAAGATCCACCATCCTATATCCCATCGAACGTCCGATTAGTACTAACCATACGGTAGCACTAGACAACCCACTCAATCCGATTGAGTAGTAACGCAAGCAATTAGAGCGAAATTCGCTCTGCAGACAATCAATTTTCACTCTTTGCAGAGTCACACAACCTAGCACAGAAGACCTATTCCCCAAAGACTCCCAAAAGACTCGACTAAGCTCTGATACCACAATGTAACACCCCGATTTCCAGGTGTCACTTTAGTAACCAAAAATAAACTTTCGCGGAAAAACAGGTAATTTTTTTTTTTCGATTGATTCCTTTTAATCAACGCAATATAAAATAACAACATAACCCAACCACTAACTAACCATTATATATCAAATATAAACATGTACAGCCTCAGCTGCACTCTCCCGTCACGCGCACTCGCAGTGACCCCAAAGTAGTGTGCCCGCAGGCAAATATATACAAAACCAGAAGTGTGAGTAAGAAAGTGTATAATTACAACACACTAGGAGAAAGTCGGCCTCAAAATGGCCTAAGCAAAGACCCCTATGGTCCGACTGACTCACTGTGATCCCTCAGTAAGAGAACCACACAAAAGCCATGCGTCGGGAACCTACCCTGTCCCAAAATATGAATGACGAACCAGAGCTATTACAGTAACAACTAACTCAAAAGGCTCTAACCACCCATAACCCACACTACTATCATCGACCCTCCCTCGAACAGTCATGAAGTCCGGGTCCTCGTCGAAAGCTTCAGTAATAGTCGTTCCGCTCCGGGTCTTTCCCACACAACGAATCATCACGAACCGGCTGACGGACGCCTGGCAGCAGGCCGACCGCCCAAGCACAAACATACAAACAAAGCCAAGGCGCTAGGGTCAACTTACAGAATACAATAGATATACAATCAACATGCGGTAAAAGGGGTATATATATATATGTTGTATATATACATATAAGTTATGCACTGCTTACCCTAAGGTTTATACATAGCATGTTATCAAAACTCTTACACAATTCAGTCATAATAAGATGCGCTGTGTGCCAGTGCAGAATAAGCTAACACAAATCCGAATAACGTCACTCTGCTTGGCGACGGGACAGAACAACAACGTCACTCTGCTTGGCGACGGAACAAATCAACAACGTCACTCTGCTTGGCGACGGAACAAATCAACGACGTCACTCTGCTTGGCGACGGAACAAATCAACGACGTCACTCTGCTTGGCGACGGGACAAACCAACGGTATTGCCACTTATAGGCTGGGCACCTCGAGACGGTCGTAACACTGGCCTCGTGTTTAACCATTTCTGCTCGGGCGTCGCTTATCACCTTTGGCTATAGTCAAGACGATACAAACTCTACATGGTTTGACCATTTCTGCTTGCTATGCCGAACATCAACAGGCACGATGCAACTCTACATGGATGATCGTTACCTCCTGTTGTGCCAGATATAGTCAGGACCGATTCAACTCTGCATGGCTGATCGTTACTTCCTGTTATACCGAAGTACTCTGCTTGGCACTTCATCGCGTATATGCACGTGTGCAATATGATTATCAAAACCAGAGTCAGTGTCGGTCAATACAACACGACTTGGAGTTAGTGTCGGTCAATACAACACAACTCCCACCACAAAACCCACAAACAAAACCAGAGTCTGTGCCGGTCAATACAACACGACTCGAACAACACTCCCAAGAGTACTAAAGTACTCGGTGACTTTCAATCATCACCATAGCTCACCTTAGTGGCTTTCCCCAATTCCAAACTCTCCAAACCCACCACATAAGTCGACTTTTCCCCGCCTTTCGTAAATATTTTCCCCTTCAGTTCTCCTATGCTTAAACGTTAATAAAAATTGTTTCAATTCGAATTAGTCAAGTTATGAGTTTATTTCTCAAAGTCTAAGTTTCCCAAGTCTTTATTTTTCCAAAGCTCTATCATTCTAAGTTTCCAAAAATCAACCACCCAAAATACATTTCCCGGGGAAAGTCTAGGAATTCCAACGAATCCCAACAAATGGCTAAGTCTCAAACCCCACATTCGGACTTGCCTAGGGTTGTTCATCCAACCCGAAATGTCAAAGATCACCAGGTCAATGAACCTCCACTCCGAAGTTGCGTCAAAACGCTCAATTCAACACATCATCAATATCATAAGTTATGAAAACAATCATAACAATAAATCATCATCATAAACAACATCAGATAAAGCATAAGTCGAATTTATCGACGCCTATCATGCAATCATAGCTAAATATAGCAAGTTGCCCTAACCTCGAGCTGATCCAGCTTCGCAAATCAAATCTCCTTCACAGGAATGCCTTGAAACTTCCAAAGTTCCTTCAACTGAACCTCGGAGGAAAAACAAAGCAGAATCCACACAAAATCGATTAGTTCGATCGCAATACAATACATAAACGATAGACAAAGCATCGAAGCTTCAGAATACGACAAACAGGTACGAAAGACAAGTTTTCGAAACCGAAAAACTTCCCCCCTAAAGGAATAACCCACGGCCTCAAAGGAAAAAGGGCTTCGGCTCTTTTCTTCGATCAAATTTGTTTACAAGATGGTTTTAGGGTAAAACTAAGGCAAAGAAACTGTCAGAACAATTTTCGGACAATCGGGCCGAAATACGACTACGCAGGGGCATTTTGGTCCAAAATAAAGGCTCAAAACTTCAAAGTTATCCGTTCTGAAAACAGATTTGACAGCAACGATCCTCATGACATCCGTGACAACAAATCCTAAAGGCACGAAGTCAGATTATAGCTTTACGACAATAAAGTTTCGAAATGTGAGACAAAAAGAGTTTTGAGTCAATTTTTCAGATCCTGGACAACTGAATCGCAATCAGAGTTTACTGACAGAGGTTTTAGACTCAGGGGAACATAAGGAACATAACCCAAGCGAGAAATCAGAGAAATCGGACAATTTTAGAAAAAGCTCAAAACTTAGAGCACAGAAACGACTTCAGAAACTCAGCAGAAACAGAAATCAGAGGCAGGATTCATGATAGTTACCTCGATACCTAGAAGTAGGGACGAACTGCACGAAGATTGGTCAAGTTTTCGCGAAAAACTTTTCTCCCTCACCCTCCTTCAAACTCGCGGCCAAGGATGGAGCAAATGAGGATATTTTTGCTTTTTCGCCTATTTATAGGCGGGTGAAATCGCGGGAAAATGAAAATTTCGCGATTCCGATTTTTGCAGCACGATCACCGTGGAATTCTAAGAGAGATTCTAGCGTCAGAATTCCAGAACTCAAAACAAATATCTAGGATTTGGGAAATACGATATCGAAAAACTCAAAAGCGGTGTCGGTTAATCTGCACCGAAAAACTACTTTTTGCTGTGATGCTCAGACGACAAAACTTCCAACAGAAGAAAGATTGGAAATGTCGAAACAAGTCTGACAACGCGGACGGAATCTTTGTTAGAAGTCCCGAATAGAAAAAGTCTTCATCCATTGCTCGAAAATAGGGTTTCGAAGCAAAGAAATTAGCGTCGGCGGACATCCGAAAAGTGAAACCTATCGTGCGTACAGTCCAGAGTTCCGAAATGAAACGCTGGTCGATGGAAAAATAAAGAGAATCTTTAAATTTTCCGAGAGTTCGAAATCTCACTCAAAACGTTGCTTTAAGAGCGAAATAGCCTATTCTGGACATGCTCGCCATAAGGCAGGTGTGCAGACAACTCGCACTAATTCCTACAGCGACGACGCAACATACCTCAAGCAATTCCTGAACTTTCTTCTTCATTGATCTTTCTCAAATGTCAAACTCCTGTCACGCTTACACTGATTCCACGCCTGAGTCAGAAATTAACTTGTTCCGAAAATCCGGGTCTTACAAAAACTCCTGACGATTCTCTAAGTCTTACACATTCAAGTTAAACTTCCTGGGCTTAAAATCTAAACTTTTATCTAGTTTGCATCGGTAATGTCCTTTGACCCTTTAACACTTTTCAAGTGAAAATTCATTTCTTAAGACTATAATGTCTCCACAAATTAATCATGTACTTAGCAAAACTTATTCTCGAACTCGACTACAACAATCTAGTTCAAAGTTAATTCTTCTCCATCTTTTCTACTTATCAAGCTATCATCTATAACCTGATTAAATCCAACCTATTTGGTCTCTAACAATTCCACTCTGTAATCACATAACCTATGACTTCATAACTTCCGAGAAAATACCTAATATGTTTCCAACATTAAA
>NC_080044.1:56735165-56745347 GCF_012489685.1 Lotus japonicus
CCTTCTGTACATAATCTCTAATAAAGTGATACTTTACCTCAATGTGCTTTGCCTTTGAATGCAAGATAGGATTCTTACTCAATGAGATTGCAGCAGTGTTTATCACAATAGATTGGGATATTGCTCTCAAGGATCTGATAATCCTCCAGCTGATGTTTCATCCAGAGCATCTGAGTGCTGCATATTGCTGCTGAGATATATTCTGCCTCTGCAGTTGATAGTGCAATGGTTGATTGCCTCTTGCTTGCCCATGAGACTAGATTGCTTCCCAGAAATTGACAATTTCCAGAAGTACTTTTTCTCTCTGTTCTATCTCCAGCATAATCAGCATCACAATAACCTGAAAGCTTATACTCTGATGTTTTCTTATACATCAAGCCAAGGTTAGTGGTGCCTTTCAGATACCTTAGGATCCTCTTAACAGCAGTTAAGTGGGTTTTGTAAGACCCGGATTTTCGGAACAAGTTAATTTCCGACTCACGCGTAGAATCAGTGTAAACGTGACAGGAGTTTTTGTTTGAGGAAGATTAATGAAGAAGAAAGTTCAGGAATTGCTTGAGGAATGTTGCGTAGTTGTTTTCGGAGTTAGTGCGAGTCGTCTGTACACTTGCCTTAGGCGAGCGTGTCCAGAATAGACTATTTCGCTCTTAAAGCAACGTTTTGAGTGAGATTTCGAAACTCTCGGAAAATTTAAAGATTCTCTTTATTTTTCCATCGACCAGCGTTTCATTTCGGAACTCTGGACTGTACGCACGATAGGTTTCACTTTTCGGATGTCCGCCGACGCTAATTTCTTTGCTTCGAAACCCTATTTTCGAGCAATGGATGAAGACTTTTTCTATTCGGGACTTCTAAAGAAGATTCCGTCCGTGTTGCCAGACTTGTTTCGACGTTTCCAAACTTTCTTCAGTTGGAAGTTTTGTCGTTTGAGCATCACAGCAAAAAGTAGTTTTTCGGGGCAGATTAACCGACACCGCTTTTTGAGTTTTTCGATATCGTTTTTCCCAAATCCTAGATATTTGTTTTGAGTTTCTGGAATTCTGACGCCAGAATCTCTCTTATAATTTCTCGGTGATCGTGCTGCAAAAATCGGAATCGCGAAATTTTCATTTTCCCGCGATTTCGCCCGCCTATAAATAGGCGAAAAAGCAAAATCCTCTTCATTTTGCACCATTGAGGCCGCGGTTTGTAGAGAGAGAGGGAGAGGAGAGATTTTCGCGAAACCTTGACCAATCTTCGTGCAGTTCGTCCCTACTTCTAGGTATCAAGGTAACTAACACGATTCCTACCTCTGATTACTGTTTCTGCTGAGTTTCTGAAGTCGTTTCTGTGCTCTAAGTTTTGAGCTTTTTCTAAAATTGTCCGATTTCTCTGATTTCTTGCTTGGGTTATGTTCCTTATGTTCCCCTGAGTCTAAAACCTCTGTCAGTAAACTCTGATTGCGATTCAGTTGTCCAGGATCTGAAAAATTGACTCAAAACTCTTTTTGTCTCACATTTCGAAACTTTATTGTCGAAAAGACTTAATCTGACTTCGTGCCTTTAGGATTTGTTGTCACGGATGTCATGAGGATCGTTGCTGTCAAATTTGTTTTCAGAACTGATAACTTTGAAGTTTTGAGCCTTTATTTTGGACCAAAATGCCCCTGCGTAGTCGTATTCCGGCCCGATTGTCCGAAAATTGTTCTGACAGTTTCTTTGCCTTAGTTTTACCCTAAAACTACCTTGTGAATTGATTTGATCAAAGAAAAAGAGTCGAAGCCCTTTTTCCTTTGAGGCCGTGGACTATTTCCTTTAGGGGGGAGTTTTTCGGTTTCGAAAACTTGTCTTTTCGTACCTGATTGTCCTATTCTGAAGCTTTAATGCTTTGTCTATCGTTTATGTATTGTATTGCGATCGAACTAATCGATTTTGTTTGGATTCTGCTTTGTTTTTCTCCGAGGTTCAGTTGAGGGAACTTTGGAAGACTCAGAGCAATTGTTTGAGGAGAACTTTGTTTGCGAAGCTGGAACAGCTCGAGGTTAGGGCAACTTGCTATATTTAGCTATGATTGCATGATAGGCGTCGATAAACTAGACCTATGCTTTATCTGATGTTGTATATGATGATGATTTCTTGTTATGATTGTTTCATAACTTATGATATTGATGATGTGTTGAATTGAGCGTTTTGACGCAACTTCGGAGTGGGGGTTCATTGATCTGGGGATCTTTGACATTTCGGGTTGGATGAACAACCCTAGGCAAGTTCAAATGTGGGGTTTGAGACTTAGCCATTTGTTGGGATTCGTTGGAATTCCTAGACTTTCCCCGGGAAATGTATTTTGGGTGGTTGACTTTTGGAAACTTAGAATGATAGAGCTTTCGGAAAATAAAGACTTGGGAAACTTAGACTTTGAGAAATAAACTCATAACTTGACTAATTCGAATTGAAACAATTTTTATTAACGTTTAAGCATAGGAGAACTGAAGGGGAAAATATTTACGAAAAACGGGGAAAAGTCGACTTTGTTGTGGGTTTGGAGAGTTTGGAATTGGGGAAAGCCACTGAGGTGAGCTATGGTGATGTTTGAAAGTCACCAAGTACTCTAGTACTCCTGGTAGTGTTGTTCGAGTCGTGTTGTATTGACCGGCACAGACTCTGGGTTTTGTTTGTGGGGTTTGTGGTGGGAGTTGTGTTGTATTGACCGACACTAACTCCGAGTCGTGTTGTATTGACCGACACTGACTCTGGTTTTGATAATCATATTGCACACGTGCATATACGCGATGAAGTGCCAAGCAGAGTACTTCGGTATAACAGGAAGTAACGATCAGCCATGCAGAGTTGAATCGGTCCTGACTATATCTGGCACAACAGGAGGTAACGATCATCCATGTAGAGTTGCATCGTGCCTGTTGATGTTCGGCATAGCAAGCAGAAATGGTCAAACCATGTAGAGTTTGTACCGTCTTGACTATAGCCAAAGGTGATAAGCGACGCCCGAGCAGAAATGGTTAAACACGAGGCCAGTGTTACGACCGTCTCGAGGTGCCCAGCCTATAAGTGGCAATACCGTTGGTTTGTCCCGTCGCCAAGCAGAGTGACGTCGTTGATTTGTTCCGTCGCCAAGCAGAGTGACGTTGTTGATTTGTTCCGTCGCCAAGCAGAGTGACGTTGTTGATTTGTTCCGTCGCCAAGCAGAGTGACGTTGTTGATTTGTTCCGTCGCCAAGCAGAGTGACGTTGTTGTTTTGTCCCGTCGCCAAGCAGAGTGACGTTATTCGGATTTGTGTCAGCATATTCTGCACTGGCACACAATGCATCTTATTATGATTGAATTGTGTAAGAGATTTGATAACATGCTATGTATATAACCTTAGGGTAGGCAATACATAACTTATATGTATATATACAACATATATATATACCCCTTTTATCGCATGTGGATTGTATATCTATTGTATTCTGTAAGTTGACCCTAGCGCCTTGGCTTTGTTTGTATGTTTGTGCTTGGGCGGTCGGCCTGCCGCCAGGCGTCCGTCAGCCGGTTCGTGATGATTCGTTGTGCGGGAAAGAGCCGGAGCGGAACGACTATTACTGAAGCTTTCGACGAGGACCCGGACTTCATGACTGATCGAGGGAGGGTCGATGATAGTAGTGTGGGTTATGGGTGGTTAGAGTCTTTTGAGTTGGTTGTTACTGTAATAGCTCTGATTCGTCATTCATATTTTGGGACAGGGTAGGTTCCCGACGCATGGCTTTTGTGTGGTTCTCTTACTGAGGGATCACAGTGAGACAGTCGGACCATAGGGGTCTTTCCTTAGGCCATTTTGAGGCCGACTTCCTCCTAGTGGTTTGTAATTATAATTTTCTCACTCACACATCTGGATCTGTAACTATTTGCCTACGGGCACACTACTTTGGAGTCACTGCGAGTGCGCGTGACGGGAGAGTGCAGCTGAGGTTGTACATGTGTATATATTTGTATATTGGTTAGTTAGTGTTGGGGTTATGTCTTTATTTCTCTATTGCTTGATTTAAAAGGAATCAAACGAAAAAAAAAAATTACCTGTTTTCCGCGTAAAGTTTACTTTTGGTTACTAAAGTGACACCTGGAAATCGGGGTGTTACATTGTGGTATCAGAGCTTAGTCGAGTCTTTTGGGAGTCTTTGGGGAATAGGTCTTCTGTGCTAGGTTGTGTGACTCTGCAAAGAGTGAAAATTGATTGTCTGCAGAGCGATTTTCGCTCTAATTGCTTGCGTTACTACTCAATCGGATTGAGTGGTTTGTCTAGTGCTACCGTATGGTTAGTACTAATCGGACGTTCGATGGGATATAGGATGGTGGATCTTAACCGGATGGCGGAGGCTACACGTGAGCATCATCAACGACTGATGGCGACAGCAATGTATCAACAAAGAGGAATGAACCGAACTGGAGCTGGGGGACCAATAAGGTCAGGATCTCAAGGCTACAACAGAAGGGAGAGCTACCATCAGTGGGGACCGTATCAGCGTTTCAAGGGAAGAGATCTTATCTCAAGAGTCTACAAACCAACGACTGCTGATACTGGAGGGGAGCCAGTTGGTGACAAGGGTGTGACATGTACTCATTGTGGAAAGTTTGGGCATTTTGCTAACAAGTGCTCAGTGACTGGATGGAGATGCTTCAAGTGTAACCGAGAGGGGCATCTAGCTGTGAACTGCAAGACACCCCAGGAGGAAACGTCTGATAGTAAGATGAAAGGGAATGATGCTACCGAAGGGACAGGAAACAAGACTTCGGGAAGAGCAGTGACGTGTTACAGGTGCAGGGAAGTAGGGCACTATGCTAGTAAGTGCAAGATCAAGGGAAAACTATGCTTTAATTGCAACCAACCGGGACATTTCTCCCAAGATTGCAAGGCACTCAAGGGCGAATCATCAGGGAATGTTGGGAAAGGAAAACAATTTGCTACAGAGGAAAGGATTCATGCCAAGGAGGGCAAGAGCTGAGGAGTTGAACGAGGAAGAACGTGGGAACGATGTAGGACCTTATTCGAGGTTGCTCGTGATTTAACTATAGAAGTTACACGAGGTTGGGAATAGCACACTAAGTCTAGAAAGTAGTCTTCCACCGTTGCGTTTATGAGGAAGCTAGTAGTTGAAGAACGAATCTTAGGGAGATTCCTTATAGGTAGTATACGTGTTATGTTGAGGGTGTGTAGTTCCGTAGCGGGATCATTAAAGGATTTAGTATCAGGATATTTGTGACTACTGGAGGATAGGAACTCATTGACTGTTCCAGTGGGTTTTTCTAAATTTCCACCTTCGATGTATTAGGCCTGATCAACCTAATATTGAGGGGGTGATATTCGGAATCACAGCTGGTTATGGACTTTGATAGAAGGATGTGTAAGATGAATTTGAATTGATTGAGGATTAGTCGGATTTGGGAGGAAAGTTCGTGTTAAGCATTTGATTGTAAAAGATTAAGATTTAAATCTTTGGAAGTCGATGAGTGTCGTATAGACATTGATTGGTTAGTTCGTGTGATTACTCCAAGTAGAGGTAGACTAAGTCAAGAGGTTTAATGCCGGAAAAGTATTAAGTAGTTTCTCGGAAGTTATGAAGTCATAGGTTATGTGATTACTGAGTGGAATTGTTAGAGACTAAATAAGTTGAATGTAATCAGGTTTTAGATGATAGCTTGATGGTAGCGAGAGTGAGAAGAATTAACTCTGAACTAGATTGTTATAGTCGAGTTCGAGGAATAAGTTTTGCTAAGCGTTGGATTAATATGTGGAGACATTATAGTCTTAAGAGATGAATTTTCGCTTGAAAAGTGTTGAATTAATGATTAAGTTGGAGAAAGAAAGTTTTAGCATAAGTTGAATACTTGAGGTTGTTGATATGGATTCCAAAGAAATATGCTGAGATTACTAAGTGAGATATACTAAGTTGGATTGAAATCTTAGGGTTAAGATTGAATCTTGAGAGTCGAGAATCGCGTACGAGTAGGAGATCTTATGGTTGTAGGTGTGACAATAGGAGTTGAATCTTAGAAGATTGAAGACCTGAAGGTGAGTTTCGGGTTAAGACCGTTGAGGTATATTATAAGAGAGATCTTGAAGTAAAGGAATTCTGGGTTGTGTGGAGTGTTAAGGTTGGTGATCGATTGATGTTGATTATGAGGTTACGGACATAATGACCATGTGACAAGATTTGAATGATGTTAGCATAATAAGTTGTGAATGTGAAAGCATGACGCCACTGGTCAGGTCGTTTGGGTAAGTGAAGGAGTTATAGTTTTTAAGAAACGGATATCCATTTAAGAAGTATTGAAGGATTAAAGGTCATTAGAGGACCAAACTTGGTGAAGGTTTAGGTTTTAAATCTATGAATGTCTGTCTAAGGTGTGTAAGACTCGAAGGTTGTCAGAATTTGATTGAGAGATTAAGAAGTTGATTGACGAGATGGTGATTGAGTCACAAAAAGGAAGGTGTTAGTATTAAGATGAATACCTGAGGTTGTTATATTTTGACGAGTTTCGTAGAGTATAAGAGTCAATGGGACTTTGTTATGGATTTTGATGATGCATATTACGGGTAACAAGTGAATTTTACTAAAGTTGAATGAGAATCCTAGGGCTAAGGTTGACCTAGTGAGCTGAGATTCATGTACACATAAGAGATTTAGTGGTGTTAGCGGCTACGATAACAGTTAAATCTCAGAATGTTGAAGGATCGGATGATAAAATGGCTAGTTAAGTCCCTCGATGTATAGTTATGATTTAATCTTCTAGAGGATAAGTCTCGATTTGTGCGAAGTGTTAGGGATTTCAGTAAGTGTAAATAGGTTTGAGTGAGGGAAGTTCTAAGGAAGAAGACGATAATAATGGATTGTTAGATATTAAGAAGAGGATTATCTTATAAGTTGTTGATAACTTGATGTTGAAGGGGATAAGATTAGTGAAGGACAAGAAATAAGGACATAAGTCGATTTTTAATTCGAATGGTGACTAAGTAGGAGATTGATTTCATTGTGCGAGTGATGATAGTTACGAAGTTGGATGTGACGTTAATGGACTATTAGATTCCAACACAATGTTTCGTCTAAGAGTTATCGAACGAACAAGTGATGGACTGTAGATGAAGATCACGAGGACAAGTTGAGTACCTACTTTAAGATGACAGAGAGGCACCGAGTTTAAGAAGAATTTCGGACGACCGAAAGTAAAGAAGTAAGTGGCTAAGGTTGTGCGACTGCACGGAATGCCAACCGGTATCATTTCAAGCAGAGGTCCGACGCAAGTAATCGAGTCAGACGACATGAGGTTGAATGATGTTTTGTCTTTTGAGACGCCGATAGTTAACAGTGGGGATAGAAGAGTGAAACAGTTAAGGGGAAGGCAGATTTCTTAAGTAAAGATTTTGAGGAACAATGACACAAGCACTACTACATGGGAATTGGAAGATAAGATCAAGGAACTGTATTCCGAACTTTTCTCAGAACTCTGAGTTTCGAGGACGAAACTTTCTTTTTGGAGGGGAGTATTGTAAGACCCGGATTTTCGGAACAAGTTAATTTCCGACTCACGCGTAGAATCAGTGTAAACGTGACAGGAGTTTGTTGTTTGAGGAAGATAATGAAGAAGAAAGTTCAGGAATTGCTTGAGGAATGTTGCGTAGTTTGTTTTCGGAGTGCGAGTCGTCTGTACACTTGCCTTAGGGCGAGCGTGTCCAGAATAGACTATTTCGCTCTTAAAGCAACGTTTTGAGTGAGATTTCGAACTCTCGGAAAATTTAAAGATTCTCTTTATTTTTCCATCGACCAGCGTTCATTTTCGGAACTCTGGACTGTACGCACGATAGGTTCACTTTTTCGGATGTCCGCCGACGCTAATTTCTTTGCTTCGAAACCCTATTTTTCGAGCAATGGATGAAGACTTTTTTATTCGGGACTTCTAAAGAAGATTCCGTCCGTGTTGCCAGACTTGTTTCGACGTTTCCAAACTTTCTTCAGTTGGAAGTTTTGTCGTTTGAGCATCACAGCAAAAAGTAGTTTTTTCGGGGCAGATTAACCGACACCGCTTTTGAGATTTTCGATATCGTTTTTCCCATATCATAGATATTTGTTTTGAGTTCTGGATTTCTGACGCCAGAATCTCTCTTTAGAATTTCTCGGTGATCGTGCTGCAAAAATCGGAATCGCGAAATTTTCATTTTCCCGCGATTTCACCCGCCTATAAATAGCGCGAAAAAGCAAAATCCTCTCATTTTCTTTCCATTTGTGGCTGATTTCGTGGGGAGCAAGGGGGGAGGGGATTTCCGCGAAAACTTGACCAATCTTCGTGCAGTTCGTCCCTACTTCTAGGTATCAAGGTAACTAACACGATTCCTACCTCTGATTGTTGTTTCTGTTGCGTTTCTGAAGTCGTTTCTGTGCTCTAAGTTTTGAGCTTTTTCTAAAAATTGTCCGATTTCTCTGATTTCTTGCTTGGGTTATGTTCCTTATGTTCCCCTGAGTCTAAAACCTCTGTCAGTAAACTCTGATTGCGATTCAGTTGTCCAGGATCTGAAAAATTGACTCAAAACTCTTTTTGTCTCACATTTCGAAACTTTATTGTCGAAAAGACTTAATCTGACTTCGTGCCTTTAGGATTTGTTGTCACGGATGTCATGAGGATCGTTGCTGTCAAATTTGTTTTCAGAACTGATAACTTTGAAGTTTTGAGCCTTTATTTTGGACCAAAATGCCCCTGCGTAGTCGTATTCCGGCCCGATTGTCCGAAAATTGTTCTGACAGTTTCTTTGCCTTAGTTTTACCCTAAAACTACCTTGTGAATTGATTTGATCAAAGAAAAAGAGTCGAAGCCCTTTTTCCTTTGAGGCCGTGGACTATTTCCTTTAGGGGGGAGTTTTTCGGTTTCGAAAACTTGTCTTTTCGTACCTGATTGTCCTATTCTGAAGCTTTAATGCTTTGTCTATCGTTTATGTATTGTATTGCGATCGAACTAATCGATTTTGTTTGGATTCTGCTTTGTTTTTCTCCGAGGTTCAGTTGAGGGAACTTTGGAAGACTCAGAGCAATTGTTTGAGGAGAACTTTGTTTGCGAAGCTGGAACAGCTCGAGGTTAGGGCAACTTGCTATATTTAGCTATGATTGCATGATAGGCGTCGATAAACTAGACCTATGCTTTATCTGATGTTGTATATGATGATGATTTCTTGTTATGATTGTTTCATAACTTATGATATTGATGATGTGTTGAATTGAGCGTTTTGACGCAACTTCGGAGTGGGGGTTCATTGATCTGGGGATCTTTGACATTTCGGGTTGGATGAACAACCCTAGGCAAGTTCAAATGTGGGGTTTGAGACTTAGCCATTTGTTGGGATTCGTTGGAATTCCTAGACTTTCCCCGGGAAATGTATTTTGGGTGGTTGACTTTTGGAAAACTTAGAATGATAGAGCTTTCGGAAAATAAAGACTTGGGAAACTTAGACTTTGAGAAATAAACTCATAACTTGGCTAATTCGAATTGAAACAATTTTTATTAACGTTTAAGCATAGGAGAACTGAAGGGGAAAAATATTTACGAAAGGCGGGGAAAAGTCGACTTATGTTGTGGGTTTGGAGAGTTTGGAATTGGGGAAAGCCACTGAGGTGAGCTATGGTGATGATTGAAAGTCACCGAGTACTCTAGTACTCCTGGTAGTGTTGTTCGAGTCGTGTTGTATTAACCGGCACAGACTCTGGGTTTTTGTTTGTGGGGTTTGTGGTGGGAGTTGTGTTGTATTGACCGACACTAACTCCGAGTCGTGTTGTATTGACCGACACTGACTCTGGTTTTGATAATCATATTGCACACGTGCATATACGCGATGAAGTGCCAAGCAGAGTACTTCGGTATAACAGGAAGTAACGATCAGCCATGCAGAGTTGAATCGGTCCTGACTATATCTGGCACAACAGGAGGTAACGATCATCCATGTAGAGTTGCATCGTGCCTGTTGATGTTCGGCATAGCAAGCAGAAAATGGTCAAACCATGTAGAGTTTGTACCGTCTTGACTATAGCCAAAGGTGATAAGCGACGCCCGAGCAGAAATGGTTAAACACGAGGCCCAGTGTTACGACCGTCTCGAGGTGCCCAGCCTATAAGTGGCAATACCGTTGGTTTTCCGTCGCCAAGCAGAGTGACGTTTTGATTTGTTCCGT
>NC_080044.1:56745447-56776070 GCF_012489685.1 Lotus japonicus
AAAATTAAGATTTCACTTCCAATGCCTTCCTTCGAGGTTGTTATCATTACTTAAAGATTTAGAGGTTATTTAAGGTCTTATGAGTTTTCTTTATAAAATAGATTCCATTTTGTCTTATCGCAAGTCTTATACATTTGCAGGATCTCCCAATCCCAAGTCGCTTCCAGAGGATGTCTCGATCCACTAAAAAACAAAATCAAGGCCCGAACCTCGTTCGTCCTATCAAACTTTCTCAAAACTCTCAAAATAAAATCGGCATGACCTGCCCGCTATCCTCACCATTCAGAATCTCAGATTTCCAGTGTAAAGCATATTTAAATCATCACAATCAACAACATGTCATATATCAAGAAATCTCAACATTAACACTTAGCACTTAGCATATAAAGCATGCACCACACATCCTAGATTACCCACATAGCACATAGCATGTAAGTCAATCTTCAAAAACATTCAGTAGATGAATCATCTACATTGTCAGCCGAAGCCTCAGAAAACATTTTCAATCACACACAATCTCAGTGCATAAACAGTAAACAATGTCGAAATATCGACCCTAAGCATTAACTAGAGATTCAGTGAGAAGCCCTCACCTGAAAGTTCTCCAGAATGATCAACTAGTGCTTCCTCGCACTCAAAGGGTTGTTCCTCAGGAAATTCCTCGAAAGTTCCTTTAAAACAAAATCACAGAAATACTATCAGAATCTATCGAAAACTAAGTTATCGATACGTACTAAGGTTACTCGAAGTAATCTATACTCTAAGGTACGATAATCTAGCGCGAAAGGACAAGTTTTCGGAAAAGGAAATTTCCTCCTCCCCCCTCTAATAGGCTCGGCCACTTTGGCTAATTATGGGGCTCGATTTTTCTTCGATCAAACTTGGTTCCTATGCTTTCATAAGCCGTAACTAAGGGTATTCTGAACTCGGAAAAATTATCGGATCAAAAACTGTCGCAGGGGTATTTTGGTCATGATTTTTAACTTAGGATTTTCAAAACTGAAATCCCAAAAATAAAATTTTACAGGGACGTCACCAACGACGTTTATGACAACTAATCCTACTAGCACTAAGCTAAGGCGATAGTTTTCAGCCTAAAGATTGGAACTTTACTCAAAAACTACATAAATGGGTATTTTAGGCTCAAATTGATTGCGGCGGAATTCCGGCGACATAACGGAAAATCTAATCCGGCAGAAGTGATCTTGGGCATACATAGAAGAGGTTTAGAATCAGAAATGAAAGATTCGGGATAGTTTTGCAAAAACCCATAAACTACCCGCTCAGAAAACTCTACAGAAAAGCTATGGAAAAAGCGATCAGAGGTAAGGATTAGCGACTATACCTCGAAGCCTTGAAGTAGCAACTAACGGATCAACGATCAAGCAAACGATGAAGAAAAACTCTTCTTCCTTCTTCCTTGTTCTTGGCCGCGGTTTAGAGGAGAGAAAATGGAGGAAAATTGTGTTTTTTCTTCCTTTATTTGCTATATATAGAAGGTGGAAATTCGCGGGAAAATGAAAGTTTCGCGAATCCGATTTTTCCGGCGTCATTCTCCATGAATTGTTAGATATGTTTTGGCAAAAGAATTCCAAAACTATAAAGAGGTCTCCTTGTATTTTTGGCAACTAAAGCATAGTCGGTATAAAACTATTTTACCCGATAAGTTGCTTTTTGCATTGAATGTCGGAATGGAAAACTTCCTTCGGAAGAAAGATTGAAATCATCAAGAGAAATGGGTGTATGCGTGTGGAATATTCATTTGAAGCTCTGAATAGATAAAGTCCCCATTGTCGAGAAATTCTAGGGTTTTGAAATACCAGGGATTCGGTTTCGGCAAACTTCCGATGATTGGAATCGGACGTTCGTAGATCCTAGAGTTTCGCCTCGAGACGATCGTGATATATGGAAAAAGAGAAGTTCTAACATTTCTCTGAAGATTTTTGGAATTAACTGCCATCGTGCCTAAAAGTGAAAATTAGCTATATACTAGGGTTTCTGACCTAGGTTTAAGCGTAAAACGTTCGTGCTATAACTTTTATCGATCATAATGCAATCCTTGAACTTGTCCTGAACTTTCTCCTTCATAAATATATTTCATTTAATAAACTTTCGTTCAGATTTCCCGTCACATTACATCAACCCTAATCGTGAATAAGAAGTTTATTCACTTAGCATAAACTTAAAAACTCGGGCCTTACAATACTCCCCTCCAAAAAGAAAGTTTCGTCCTCGAAACTCAGAGTTCTGAGAAAGTCCGGAATACAGTTCCTCGATCTTATCTTCCAATTCTCATGTAGTAGTGCCTGTGTCATTGTTCCTCAAAATCTTTACTTAAGCAATCTGCCTTCCCCTTAACTGTTTCACTCTTCTATTCCCACTGCTAACTATCGGCGTCTCAAAAGACAAAACATCATTCAACCTCATGTCGTCTGACTCGATTACTTACGTCGGACCTCTGCTTGAAATGATACCGGTTGGCATTCCGTGCAGTCGCACCATCTTAGCCACTTACTTCTTTACTTTCGGTCGTCCGAAATTCTTCTTAAACTCGGTGCCTCTCTGTCATCTTAAGGTAGATACTCAACTTGTCCTCATGATCTTCATCTACTGTCCAAAACTCCACTTGTTCGTTCGATAACTTCTAGACGTTTCATCCCCTTGAAAACTGCTAGTCCATTATAACACCTCCAACTTCGTAACTATCTTTACAAACACCAAGAAATCAAACTTCTACTTAGTCGCTACTCGGATTAAACCTCGACCTATGTCCTTATTTCTAGTCCTTCACCAATCTTATCCCCCTTCAACATCAATTTATCAACAACTTATAAGATAATCCTCCTCTTAATATCTAACAATCCGTTTTTACCGTCTTCTTCCTCGAAACTTCCCTCACTCAAACCTATTTACACTCACTGAAATCCCTAACCCTTCGCACAAATCGAGACTTATCCTCTAGAAGATTACATCATAACTATACCTCAAGGGACTTAACTAGCCATTGACTCTTAAACTCTACGAAACTCGTCAAAATATAACAACCTCAGATATTCGTCTTAATACTAACACCTTCCTTTTTGTGACTCCCTCACCATCTTGTCAATCAACTTCTTAATTTCTCAATCAAATTCTGACAAACTTCAAGTCCTACACACCTTAGACAGACATTCATAGATTTAAAACCTAAACCTTCACCAAGTTTGGTCCTCTAACGACCTTTAATCCTTCAATACTTCTTAAATGAATATCCGTTCCTTAAAACTATAACTCCTTCACTTACCCAAACGACCTGATAAGTGTCGTCATGCTTCCACACTCACCACTTGATCCTGCTATCCATAATCATAACTTATTATGCTAACATCATTCAAATCTTATCACATGGTCATGATGTCCGCAACCTCATAATCAACATCAATCGATCACCAACCTTAACACTTCACACAACCCAGAATTCCCTTACTTCAAGATCTCTCTTATACTACACCTCAATGGTCTTAACCCGAAACTCACCTTCAGGTCTTCAATCTTCTAAGATTCAACTCCTATTGTCACACCTACAACCATAAGATCTCCTACTCGTACGTGATTCTCGGCTCTCAAGATTCAATCTTAACCCTAAGATTTCAATCTAACTTAGTAAATCTCACTTAGTAATCTCAGCATATTTCCTTGGAATCCATATCACCAACCTCAAGTATTCAACTTATGCTAAAACTTTCTTTCTCCAACTTAATCATTAATTCAACACTTTTCAAATGAAAATTCATCTCTTAAGACTATAATGTCTCCACATATTAATCGAACGCTTAGCGAAACTTATTGCTCGAACTCGACTATAACAATCTAGTTCAGAGTTAATTCTTCTCACTCTTGCTACCATCAAGCTATCATCTAAAACCTGATTAAATCCAACTTATTTAGTCTCTAACAATTCCACTCAGCAATCACATAACCTATAACTTCATAACTTCCGAGAAACTACTTAATACTTTTCCAGCACTAAATCTCTTGACTTGGTCTACCTCTACTTGGAGTAATCACACGAACTAACCAGTTAACGTCTATACGACACTCATCGACTTCCAAAGATTTAAATCTTAATCTTTCACAATCAAATGCTTAACACGAACTCTCCTCCCAAATCCGACTAATCCTCAATCAATTCAAATTCATCTTACACATCCTTCTATCAAAGTCCATAACCAGCTGTGATTCCGAATATCACCCCCTCAATATTAGGTTGATCAGGCCTAATACATCGAAGGTGGAAATTTAGAAAAACCCACTGGAACAGACAATGAGTTCCTAACATCCAGTAACCACAATTATCCTGATATCAAGTTCCTAACGATTCCGCTACGGAACCACACACCCTCAATCCATGTAAAAGATTAATCCTTCCTCGTCAATTGAGTCAAAGGTCCAACAATCTTGGCAAATCCCTCAATGAAGCGTCTATAATATCCAGCTAAATCCACAGAACTTCTGATCTCTGTCACCATCTTCGGTTGCTCCCAAGCCAAAACAGTCTCCACTTTCGCCGGATCCACAGCTATGCCCTCCTTCGAGATAGCATGGCCTAAGAAATTGACTTCCTCCAGCCAGAATTCACACTTGGAAGGGTTCGCATACAGCTTTTTCTCTCTCAACAATTGTAAAACTTGGCGCAAATGTCCTTCATGTTTATTCGCGTCCTTCGAATAGATCAATATGTCCTCAATAAACACCACCACACGCCGATCTAAGAACTCCTGAAAGATGCGGTTCATGTAATCCATGAAAACAGCAGGTACATTCGTCACTCCAAACGGCATCACTAGGTACTCGTAGTGTCCTTAACGTGTCCTGAAAGCAGTCTTCGGTATATCCTCAATCTTCACTCTGATCCGACGATAGCCTGACCTCAAATCTATCTTGGAAAATACGGTAGCCCCTCGTAGTTGGTCCATCAAATCATCTATCCTCGACAACGGGTATCTGTTCTTGATCGTCGCCTTGTTCAATTGTCGATAATCCACCCACGATCTCGACCTTCCGTCCTTCTTCTTGACTAACAGCACTGGCGCTCCCCATGGTGAAACACTCGGTCGAATGAATCCCTTTTGCCGAAAGATCCTCTAACGACTCCGCTTCAAAACTAAACGCCCTAAAATCCTACGATTCGTACTCATAAGGAATTTCCCTGAGATCCTAGCTTCCTTATCAACGCCTCGGTAAAACAACTCCCTAGCTCCGCGTGCTATTCTAGATCTCGTGTAACCTCTATAGTTAAATCACGAGCAACTTCGAATAAGGTCCTACTAGGGATAATAATCATAGGATCATAGTCTAAGTAGTAAATACAAGTTAGGCGCGTCACACTCGCTTGAATATAAAAGAGTAAGTTATTCTAGAATACGAGAACAGTTAAAATATTACCATCGTTCCCACGTTCTTCCTCGTTCGACTCCTCAACTCTTGCTCCTCCCTTGATATGAATCCTTTCCTCTGTAGCAAGTTGTTTTCCTTTCCCAACATTCCCTGATGATTCGCCCCTGAGTGCCTTGCAATCTTGGGAGAAATGTCCCGGTTGGTTGCAATTGAAGCATAGACTTTCTTTGGTCTTGCACTTACTAGCATAGTGCCCTACTTCCCTGCACCTGTAACACGTCACTGCTCTTCCCGAAGTCTTGTTTCCTGTCCCTTCGGTAGCATCATTCCCTTTCATCTTACTATCAGACGTTTCCTCCTGGGGTGTCTTGCAGTTCACAGCTAGATGCCCCTCTCGGTTACACTTGAAGCATCTCCGTCCAATCACTGAGCATTTGTTAGCAAAATGCCCAAACTTTCTGCAACGAAAACATGTCACTCCTTTGTCACCAACTGGCTTCCCCCCAGTATCAGCAGTCGTCGGTTTGTACTCTCTTGAGATAAGATTTCTTCCCTCGGAACGCTGATATGGTCCCCACTTATGGTAGCTCTTCCTTCCGTTGTAGCCTTGAGATCCTGACCTTATTGGTCCCCCAGCTCCTGTTCGGTTCATTCCTCTTTGTTGATACATCGCCGTCGCCATCAGTCGTTGGTGATGCTCACGTGCAGCCTCTTCAGCGCGCATATAAGCGTCTTCCGCAGCCTGGTTCATCATTGCCTCGATCAGTGTAGCTATTGCCCCCGCCATCCGGTTAAGGTCCACCATCCTATATCTCATCAAACGTCCGATTAGTACTAGCCATACGGTAGCACTAGACAAACCACTCAATCCGATTAAGTAGTAACGCAAACACTTAGAGCGAAAATCGCTCTGCAGACAATCAATTTTCACTCTTTGCAGAGTCACACAACCTAGCACAGAAGACCTATTCCCCAAAGACTCCCAAAAGACTCGACTAAGCTCTGATACCACAATGTAACACCCCGATTTCCAGGTGTCACTTTAGTAACCAAAAATAGACTTTACGCTGAAAACAGGTAATTTTTTTTCCGTTTTCTTTCCTTTAAATCAAAACGATAAGGAAGTAAAGACAAAACCCAACTACTAAACTAACCAACATACATCAAATATAAACATGTACAGCCTCAGCTGCACTCCCACGTCACGCGCACTCGCAGTGACTCCAAAGCAGTGTGCCCGTAGGCAAATATATACAGACCCAGAAGTGTAAGTGAGAAAATTATAATTACAAACCACTAGGAGAAAGTCGGCCTCAATATGGCCTAAGCAAAGACCCCTATGGTCCAACTGACTCACTGTGATCCCTCAGTAAGAGAACCACACGAAAAGTCATGCGTCGGAAACCTACCCGATCCCAAAAGCAAAACGAATCAGAGCTCTACACAAAACATGACGCCTGCCCAACCTAACCTCCCAGTGCCAAACCCACAACGATCTGAAGTCGGCAAGTTGAAACTCAGCTCCATACGCCGTAGCACTCCGCTCGTCAGGCGTCCTCGCTCATCCGTCTGGTCCTCCATGACCCTTCCCCTATACGTCGCCCGGTGACCAGCCACATCGATCACCCAAGCGGTGGGGGCATCCCTATCCAGCAACTCATATCTGATCCCCCCCGAGGGAGAGACCGTCGAGAACCAGTCGGCCATCGACATCTGGCAGCAGGCCGACCGCCCAAAGACAAACATACAAACAAAGCCAAGGCGCTAGGGTCAACTCACAGCAATAAGTACATATACACTCAACATGTGACAGGGTATATATATAAGTTGTTATATAAGCATATAAGTAATCCTAGCATGTTATGGCTCTAACATTGCTTCAATAAACAAACAGCACACAGTCTCAGTCAGCATGAATGTATGCGTGAAATGCACAATATGAATCCGGATTTGTGACGCGTTCCCGTTCGCCACAAGTGAAGCATTCTCACTATGGATGGACCATTCCCGTTATCCATCCTGGATGAACCATTCCCGTTATTCATCCTTGGTGAACCATTCCCGTTATTCACCGAATGATGAACCATTCCCGTTATTCATCATTTATGCAAGGTGAACCATTCCCGTTATTCACCATGATATGCACAGGTGAACCATTCCCGTTATTCACCCGATTGAATGCAACGAGGTTAGCCAAACAACGAATCGCCCTTACCACGAAAGTGTTTAGCTCACAACCCAATCTCAACAAACCCATGAGTTAGTGTCGGTCAATACAACACAACTCGGAGTAAGTGTCGGTCAATACAACACAACTCCATCCACAGAGTACACAAGGGTCTAGTGTCGGTCAATACAACACAGCCCAAACAACAAGAGCACTAGGTGTCGGTCAATACAACACGGCTCCACAACACTCCCCAAGAGTACTAGAGTACTCGGTGACTTTCAATCATCACCATAGCTCACCTTAGTGGCTTCCCCCAATTCCGATAACTCTCCAAACCCACAACAAAGTCGACTTTTCCCCGTCTTTCGTAAATATTTTCCCCTTCAGTTCTCCTATGCTTAAACGTTAATAAAAATTGTTCCAATTCGAATTAGTCAAGTTATGAGTTTATTTCTCAAAGTCTAAGTTTCCCAAGTCTTTAGTTTTTCAAAGCTCTATCATTCTAAGTTTTCAAAGATCAACCACCCAAAATACATTTCCCGGGGAAAGTCTAAGAATTCCAACATATGGCTAAGTCTCAAACCCCACATTTGGACTTGCCTAGGGTTGTTCATCCAACCCGAAATATCAAAGATCACCAGATCAATGAATCTCCACTCCGAAGTCGCGTCAAAACGCTCAATCCAACAATATCACAATATCACAGGTTATGGAAAAGCATCATAACATCAACTCATCATCATAAACAACATCAGATAAAGCATAAGTCGAATTTATCGACGCCTATCATGCAGTCATAGCTAATATGTAAGTTGCCCTAACCTCGAGCTGTTCCAGCTTCGCAAACAAAGTTCTCCTCAAACAATTGCTCTGAGTCTTCCAAAGTTCCCTCAACTGAACCTCGGAGAAAAACAAAGCAGAATCCAAACAAAATCGATTAGTTCGATCGCAAAACAATACATAAACGATAGACAAAGCATTAAAGCTTCAGAATAGGACAATCAGGTACGAAAAGACAAGTTTTCGAAACCGAAAAACTCCCCCCTAAAGGAAATAGTCCACGGCCTCAAAGGAAAAAGGGCTTCGGCTCTTTTTCTTTGATCAAATCAATTCACAAGGTAGTTTTAGGGTAAAACTAAGGCAAAGAAACTGTCAGAACAATTTTCGGACAATCGGGCCGAAATACGACTACGCAGGGGCATTTTGGTCCAAAATAAAGGCTCAAAACTTCAAAGTTATCAGTTCTGAAAACAGATTTGACAGCAACGATCCTCATGACATCCGTGACAACAAATCCTAAAGGCACGAAGTCAGATTATAGCTTTACGACAATAAAGTTTCGAAATGTGAGACAAAAAGGTTTTGAATCAGTTTTTCAGATCCCGGTCAAATGGATCGCAATCAGAGTTTACTGACAGAGGTTTTAGACTCAGGGGAACATAAGGAACATAACCCAAGCGAGAAATCAGAGAAATCGGACAATTTTAGAAAAAGCTCAAAACTTAGAGCACAGAAACGACTTCAGAAACGCAACAGAAACAATAATCAGAGGTAGGAATCGTGTTAGTTACCTTGATACCTAGAAGTAGAGACGAACTGCACGAAGATTGGTCAAGGTTTCGCGAAAATCTCCTTCTCCCCCAAGCTCCCCAAACTCGCGGCTCCAATGGGTGAAAATGAGAGGATTTTTGCTTTTTCGCCTATTTATAGGCGGGCGAAATCGCGGGAAAATGAAAATTTCGCGATTCCGATTTTTGCAGCACCATCACCGTGGAATTCTAAGAGAGATTCTAGCGTCAGAATTCCAGAACTCAAAACAAATATCTAGGATTTGGGAAAAACGATATCGAAAAACTCAAAAGCGGTGTCGGTTAATCTGCCCCGAAAAACTACTTTTGCTGTGATGCTCAGACGACAAAACTTCCAACAGAAGAAAGATTGGAAATGTCGAAACAAGTCTGGAAACGCGGACGGAATCTTCGTTAGAAGTCCCGAATAGAAAAAGTCTTCATCCATTGCTCGAAAATAGGGTTTCGAAGCAAAGAAATTAGCGTCGGCGGACATCCGAAAAGTGAAACCTATCGTGCGTACAGTCCAGAGTTCCGAAATGAAACGCTGGTCGATGGAAAAATAAAGAGAATCTTTAAATTTTCCGAGAGTTCGAAATCTCACTCAAAACGTTGCTTTAAGAGCGAAATAGCCTATTCTGGACACGCTCGCCATAAGGCAGGTGTGCAAACGACTCGCACTAACTCCGAAAACAACTACGCAACATTCCTCAAGCAATTCCTGAACTTTCTTCTTCATTAATCTTTCTCAAATGTCAAACTCCTGTCACGCTTACACTGATTCTACGCGTGAGTCGGAAACTAGCTTGTTCTGAAAATCCAGGTCTTACAATACTTGTAACACCCCGATTTCGGTGGCGTCACTTTAGTAACCAAAATAAACTTAATGCGGAAAAACGTGAATATTTTTTTTTTCGATAATAACTAAGACAAGACTGAATTAAATAAAACCCAACAATAACAATAATCGGAACTAATATACCATATATAAACAGCCCCCGCTGTAGTAGTAACCTCGTCACGAGTAAACCTCCAGTGACGGAAAGAAAAGTGCGACGCCCGTAGGCAATATATACAGACCAAATGAAAAGGGTGAAGTGCCCACAACACCATCCCTCAAAACTGAGAATCAGCTGACCCAATGGCCTGAAAATAAGACCTCCTAAGTCCAACCAACTCTCTGTGATCCCCGTAAGGAAACCACACAAAAAGCTATAGGCGGATCTACCCTGTCCCCTAATTAACAAATGAAGCAAGACTGTCAGAGCTAAAACTCTACTCCTACACTAATCCTAATTCGAGGAGCTCATGCCAACACTCAAAACTATGTGCTAGCATGATCGTCGTCTGAATCAGAATCCAGAACGACCAAGTCTACTAACCCTATCCGTCCTCCTCTCGCAACCGCAGTGCGCTCCGATGCTGGACTCACGGGCTTAGGGCCCGAACCCTGATCATCAATGATCGCAACGGAGGGTGCACTAGACCCTGCCGAAGGCACTCCCACTAGAATCTCCTCTGAGGGATCCTCCTCCTCTGAAGATGACGGTGGCGGCGGTGCTCCTCCGAATCCTGGTCCGCAGTGAACGCCCGGTGGCGAGTTGAAGCTGACAGAGCATCGCCTCAACACTCCTGACCTCAAGAGTCCTCCACTGTCCACGTGATCCTCCATGATACGCCCCGAATACGTCGCTCGGTGGCTCGCGGGGTCAACCACCCATGACCCGGGGTCGTCCTGATCGATCATCTCATACCTAATCCCCCCTGAAGGCTGGACCATGGTGTACCAGTCCGCAATATTCATCTGACAAAAGGCGTTGTCCGCCAAAACACACACAGAAGACGCGAGGGTCAACTCAAAAGAACTATGTAGATAATAAACCCAATAGGTACAAATAATAGATAGCCACTTAGGCTTATAACTAGAGATATCATTCCTAGGGTTGCATGTTCCACAAAATCATAATGACAATAATAACAATTAGCATGTTCCAAGTAAGTTTATCAAATAGCAACCACACTCATCAACTAAGTCAGTATGCATGTTGCGTGATATGTATGCAGGTTAACCCAGTCAACCAATATGCAATCCGGAACGGATGGACATCATCGGATCAGCCCTTCACCAGCCACGGTGGTGCCATTTCGGCCCGTGATGTCTCTTACTCCCACAGTGGTAGTCAGATCAGCAGTAAACCCGTAGGTCTGCCATTTCGGTCTGCTACAAGAGACGTCTACAAACGCTCTTTCACGGCATTCCGGGTCTTATGACCATTTTGGAAACCGACGAGGTCCAGAGTACGTCCTGTGTTAATACCTCATTAATGTTGCATGTATGCAAAATGATTAGTCAAACAACGTCTCCGACCTCACTCGACACGTCGCCACGTGTTCTAGGGAAGTTAAAGTCTCTAAAAGCTTACCCTAAGGTAAAGTCGATTCTGTGACCAAAAGACACACTTCATAACGACACATAGCTGCTCCAACAGCACCACAACACACGCTGCTCCAACAGCACAATAACACACGCTGCTCCAACAGCACAACAATAAACGCTGCTCCAACAGCACAACATCAAACGCTGCTCCAACAGCACAATGACAACATACTCAACACTTGAATCCGACGACACTCCTCGTTTTCCCAAAATTAAGATTTCACTTCCAATGCCTTCCTTCGAGGTTGTTATCATTACTTAAAGATTTAGAGGTTATTTAAGGTCTTATGAGTTTTCTTTATAAAATAGATTCCATTTTGTCTTATCGCAAGTCTTATACATTTGCAGGATCTCCCAATCCCAAGTCGCTTCCAGAGGATGTCTCGATCCACTAAAACAAAATCAAGGCCCGAACCTCGTTCGTCCTATCAAACTTTCTCGAAACTCTCAAAATAAAATCGGCATGACCTGCCCGCTATCCTCACCATTCAGAATCTCAGATTTCCAGTGTAAAGCATATTTAAATCATCACAATCAACAACATGTCATATATCAAGAAATCTCAACATTAACACTTAGCACTTAGCATATAAAGCATGCACCACACATCCTAGATTACCCACATAGCACATAGCATGTAAGTCAATCTTCAAAAACATTCAGTAGATGAATCATCTACATTGTCAACCGAAGCCTCAGAAAACATTTTCAATCACACACAATCTCAGTGCATAAACAGTAAACAATGTCGAAATATCGACCCTAAGCATTAACTAGAGATTCAGTGAGAAGCCCTCACCTGAAAGTTCTCCATAATGATCAACTAGTGCTTCCTCGCACTCAAAGGGTTGTTCCTCAGGAAATTCCTCGAAAGTTCCTTTAAAACAAAATCACAGAAATACTATCAGAATCTATCGAAAACTAAGTTATCGATACGTACTAAGGTTACTCGAAGTAATCTATACTCTAAGGTACGATAATCTAGCGCGAAAGGACAAGTTTTCGGAAAAGGAAATTTCCTCCTCCCCCATCTAATAGGCTCGGCCACTTTGGCTAATTATGGGGCTCGATTTTTCTTCGATCAAACTTGGTTCCTATGCTTTCATAAGCCGTAACTAAGGGTATTCTGAACTCGGAAAAATTATCGGATCAAAAACTGTCGCAGGGGTATTTTGGTCATGATTTTTAACTTAGGATTTTCAAAACTGAAATCCCAAAAATAAAATTTTGCAGGGACGTCACCAACGACGTTTATGACAACTAATCCTACTAGCACTAAGCTAAGGCGATAGTTTTCAGCCTAAAGATTGGAACTTTACTCAAAAACTACATAAATGGGTATTTTAGGCTCAAATTGATTCCGGCGGAATTCCGGCGACATAACGGAAAATCTAATCCGGCAGAAGTGATCTTGGGCATACATAGAAGAGGTTTAGAATCAGAAATGAAAGATTCGGGATAGTTTTGCAAAAACCCATAAACTACCCGCTCAGAAAACTCTACAGAAAAGCTATGGAAAAAGCGATCAGAGGTAAGGATTAGCGACTATACCTCGAAGCCTTGAAGTAGCAACTAACGGATCAACGATCAAGCAAATGATGAAGAAAAACTCTTCTTCCTTCTTCCTTGTTCTTGGCCGCGGTTTAGAGGAGAGAAAATGGAGGAAAATTGTGTTTTTTCTTCCTTTATTTGCTATATATAGAAGGTGGAAATTCGCGGGAAAATGAAAGTTTCGCGAATCCGATTTTTCCGGCGTCATTCTCCATGAATTGTTAGATATGTTTTGGCAAAAGAATTCCAAAACTATAAAGAGGTCTCCTTGTATTTTTGGCAACTAAAGCATAGTCGGTATAAAACTATTTTACCCGATAAGTTGCTTTTTGCATTGAATGTCGGAATGGAAAACTTCCTTCGGAAGAAAGATTGAAATCATCAAGAGAAATGGGTGTACGCGTGTGGAATATTCATTTGAAGCTCTGAATAGATAAAGTCCCCATTGTCGAGAAATTCTAGGGTTTTGAAATACCAGGGATTCGGTTTCGGCAAACTTCCGATGATTGGAATCGGACGTTCGTAGATCCTAGAGTTTCGCCTCGAGACGATCGCGATATATGGAAAAAGAGAAGTTCTAACATTTCTCTGAAGATTTTTGGAATTAACTGCCATCGTGCCTAAAAGTGAAAATTAGCTATATACTAGGGTTTCTGACCTAGGTTTAAGCGTAAATCGTTCGTGCTATAACTTTTATCGATCATAATGCAATCCTTGAACTTTTCCTGAACTTTCTCCTTCATAAATATATTTCATTTAATAAACTTTCGTTCAGGTTTCCCTTCACATTACATCAACCCTAATCGTGAATAAGAAGTTTATTCACTTAGCATAAACTTAAAAACTCGGGCCTTACATTACTACCCTCCAAAAAGAAAGTTTCGACCTCGAAACTTAAGGGTTAGTAAAAAGTTCTGGATACTGTTCTTGAATCTTCTCCTTCAGCTCCCATGTCGCATCACCAGTGTCTTTATTCCAAATAACCTTCACTAACTCGATCTCTTTCCCTCTCAACTGTTTTATCCTGGTGTCACCAATGCTGATTGGCGGTGTCTCGAAAGACAGATCATCCTTCAACTCAATATCATCCAGCTCGATAACATGTGTCGGATCCGCAATATATTTCCTCAGTTGTGACACGTGGAATACATCATGAATATTTGATAGAAATGGAGGTAGTGCAATCTGATATGCGACTGGTCCAATTCGACGAGTGATCTTATACGGTCCAATGAACTTGGGCGTAAGCTTCTTTGACTTGATTGCTCGACCAACACCCGTCGTCTGAGTAACTCTCAGAAATACATGATCTCCTTCTTCGAACTCCAGAGTTCTGCGCCTCTGATCTGCATAACTCTTCTGTCTACTCTGAGAAGTCCTCATCTTCTCTCTGATCTGCTTGATCTTCTCAGTGGTCTGTTGCAGAAGTTCCGGTCCTACCAACAGATTTTCTCCGTTTTGGTACCAACACAAAGGTGTTCTACACTTGCGGCCATACAAAGCCTCATACGGTGCCATACCAATGCTCGTATGAAAACTGTTGTTGTATGTGAACTCAATCAATGGCAATAAGGTATCCCAACTGCCCTTGTTGTCCAGAACGCAAGCGCGTAGCAAATCCTCCAACGACTGAATAGTTCTCTCAGTCTGTCCATCAGTCTGAGGATGATAAGCAGAACTTAGTCTCAGCCTCGTTCCCAACGCTTCTTGAAGAGCTCCCCAAAAATGTGATGTAAACTTCGGGTCTCGATCGGATACAATACTTGTCGGTACTCCGTGAAGTCGTACAATCTCCGCTATATATATCTCTGATAGTTTCTCCACGTTGTACGTAGTCCTCACCGGTACGAAATGAGCCGACTTAGTCAGTCGATCCACGATTACCCAAATAGAATCGTATCCCTTCTGAGTTCTTGGCAAAGCCACGACGAAATCCATCGATATGCTATCCCATTTCCATTCTGGCACATCCAAGCTTTGTAGCATACCTGAAGACTTCTGATGCTCCACCTTCGCCTTCTGACATGTCAGACATGCAGCTACATACTCAGCCACTTGTCTTTTCATTCCTGGCCACCAAAAATTCACCTTCAAGTCCTGGTACATCTTCTTCATTCCAGGATGAATGCTTAACTTGCTCTTGTGACCTTCATCCAAAATCAATCTTCTCAAGTCAGGGTTGTTAGGCACACAAACCCTATCCTTGCACCGTAGGATATTGTCACTTCCTACCTTGAATTCTGGGTCTTTACCTTGACTTACCAAATTTCTTTTCCCGGGCAGAAACTCATCTTGTAACTGTTGGTCTCGGATTTCTTCCATCAACCCATTGGTAATTCTGATCATCCCGAACTTCAGTTCTCCCTCGGATAATTTCACATCCAAGCTCAAATCTCGAAATTGCTCTAACAGCTGCAGCTCCTTCACCATCATCGACGAGATGTGCATCTTCCTGCTCAAGGCATCAGCAACAACATTTGCCTTTCCAGGATGATATTGCAGAGTGAACTCGTAATCTTTGAGAAATTCCATCCACCGGCGCTGCCTCATGTTCAGCTCCTTCTGCTCAAACAAGTACTTCAAGCTCTTATGATCACTGAATATGGTGAAATTGCATCCATATAAGTGATGTCTCCAAATCTTCAGCGCAAATACGATTGCAGCTAGTTCCAAGTCATGAGTCGGATAATTCTTCTCATGCACCTTCAGTTGTCTTGAAGCATAAGCAACCACCTTCCGATGTTGCATCAGCACACATCCCAAACCTTGATGCGAAGCATCACAGTATACCTCATAAGGTTCCTCCGGTTGCGGTAAGACGAGTACAGGTGACGTCGTCAACCGTTCCTTCATCGTCTGAAAACTAGTTTCGCACGCTTCAGTCCATGCAAAAGGTTGGTCCTTCCTCGTCAGTTGAGTCAAAGGTCCAACTATCTTCGCGAAGTTCTCGATGAAACGACGATAGTATCCCGCCAAACCGACAAAACTTCTGATCTCTGTCACTGTCTTCGGCCGTTCCCACGACAATACGGTCTCTACCTTTGCTGGATCCACAGCTATCCCCTCCTTAGAGATCACATGGCCTAAGAATTTTACCTCTTTGAGCCAAAATTCGCACTTAGAAGGATTGGCATACAACTCCTTCTCCCTCACCACTTGTAAAACTTGTCGCAAGTGCTCCTCATGGTCTTCAGCATTCTTTGAATAGATCAGAATGTCGTCGATAAACACCACGACGAATCGATCCAGGAATGTATGGAAAGTCATATTCATGTAAGCCATGAATATTGCCGGCGCATTTGTCACCCCAAATGGCATCACTAAGTACTCATAGTGTCCATAACGGGTTCTGAATGCCGTCTTCTGGATATCCTCGGTCTTGACCCTGATTTGATGATAACCCGACTTCAGGTCGATCTTCGAGAATATTGTAGCTCCTCGTAGTTGATCCATCAAATCATCAATCCTAGGTAACGGATACCTATTCTTGACGGTTACCTTGTTCAATTGTCGGTAGTCGACACATAATCTCGACTTCCCGTCCTTCTTCTTCACCAATAAGACTGGCGCTCCCCAAGGTGAAACGCTTGGTCGTATGAATCCCTTCGACAGAAGATCTTCGAGTTGGGACTTCAGTTCCACTAGCTCGCAGGTGCCATACGATATGGTGCAATCGAAATCGGCCCTGTTCCCGGTACGATGTCTATAGCAAACTCAATGTCGCGCACAGGCGGCAATCCAGGTACATCGCCAGGAAAAACATCCGTGAATTCTTTCACCACTGGAATACTGCCAACTTCTGGGTTTCCTTTGCTCTCCAAGCTTAGCAAAACAGAATACTCCTGAGATCCCTCGTTCAAAGCGACGCTGATGTGATTGGCAGATAGATACTCGGAAAGATCCGAATCAGGGAATACCACTCTCTTTCGGTTGCAGTCCAAAAGACAATGATAGCGGGACAACCAATCCATTCCTAGGATAACATCTAGGTTCTTAAGAGTTAGGCATACTAGGTTAGCATGGTAAATCCTATTGTTGTAGGTTATCGACAATACATGCATGCTGAATTAGCAAGTAGAGTCTTGGCAGGAGTAGCAACTATCAGATCGAAGCTCAAAGCAGTAATAGGAAGTCTTAATCTGATTGCACAATCTCTAGAGATAAAAGAATGCGTTGCTCCGGAATCAAAAAGTACGGATAGAAGATTACCGTCAATCCCGCAGTCGCCTCTAATCAGTCCATCTACCCCCTCAGCATCTTCACCATCCATGGTGTAGACTCTCGCCTTTGCAGCAGGACGCTTTCCTTGAGCAGTGTTGACGGTTGGCTCCGCCTTTGGTAGCCTGCACTGTGCAGCAGTGTGCCCCAACTTGTTGCAATTGAAGCATTGAGGCCTCGTGTCGGAACAAGCACGAGCAAAGTGCCCCGGCTTCCCGCACTTGAAGCACGTCAGTTCCCTGTTCTGAGTCTGACCTCCAGAACCTCCAGCAGCACCCACCATGGGCCGGTAAGATCCTGATGCAAACCCTCTACCAGCAGGACGCTGATACGGCCTCCTGTTCTGAAACCTTCCCCTGTTTTGATTATTCTGAGAGCCCGACCTCATCGGCCCTCCAGTTCCAGCCCGGTTCAGCCTCCGGTTCTTCATCAGCTCCACTTCCGTGGCTTTCTCCACCAATGATTGGAATCGCATGATTCCCAGTGGCCTCACTGAGTCCTCAATATCCGGCCTCAGTCCATTCACGAAGCGCTTGCACATGTAGCGCTCGTCAACATGATCATTAAAGAATTGGAAATGCTTCGCCAAAGACTCCAGCTTCGAAGCAAATTCCGGTACAGACATACCTCCCTGACGGAGTGTCAGAAACTGCGCCTCCCTCTCATCCCAGGCACTTGTCGGAAAATACTTTTCCAAGAATGCAGTCCGGAACGAGTTCCAGTTAATTTCGTCATGGTTGGCTTCCATGATCCCCCTGGTGCCCTTCCACCAGTATTCAGCATCTCCCAGCAGAAGATAGGTCGCCATGCCCACCTTGGCACCCTCAACAGTTTGCAGAACACCGAAAATCTTCTCGATTTCCTGGATCCAGAGATCCGCTGCGTCTGGATCAGTACCACCAGAGAACTTTGGTGGGTTTTGCCTCCTGAAGTCATTGAGGCCTTTGTTCTGGTCCAGAGTTATTTCCCTCTGGCGCTGATGTTGTTCACGTGCTTCTTCAGTAGCACGCCTCATGGCATTATCATTTGCCTGTGCGGTTACCGCTTGGGCCTGCGCTGTTACCGCTTGGGCCATAGTGGCCATCATCTCAGCTAGCTGGTTAGTATTCACCATATTCTGTTAAAGGAAGCAAACAGTCAGTACTTATCATAAGATAGCATCTAGCATCACTATACAATATGAGTAAGCAATAACTTCAATCAATTTTTAAGCGAAAAATCGCTTGCAGACAATCAATTTTCACTCTTTGCAGAGTCACACAACCTAGCACAGAAGACCTATTCCCCAACAACTCCCGAAAGACTCGACCGTGCTCTGATACCACAATGTAACACCCCGATTTCGGTGGCGTCACTTTAGTAACCAAAATAAACTTAATGCGGAAAAACGTGAATATTTTTTTTTCGATAATAACTAAGACAAGACTGAATTAAATAAAACCCAACAATAACAATAATCGGAACTAATATACCATATATAAACAGCCCCCGCTGTAGTAGTAACCTCGTCACGAGTAAACCTCCAGTGACGGAAAGAAAAGTGCGACGCCCGTAGGCAATATATACAGACCAAATGAAAAGGGTGAAGAGCCCGCAACACCATCCCTCAAAACTGAGAATCAGCTGACCCAATGGCCTGAAAATAAGACCTCCTAAGTCCAACCAACTCTCTGTGATCCCCGTAAGGAAACCACACAAAAAGCTATAGGCGGATCTACCCTGTCCCCTAATTAACAAATGAAGCAAGACTGTCAGAGCTAAAACTCTACTCCTACACTAATCCTAATTCGAGGAGCTCATGCCAACACTCAAAACTATGTGCTAGCATGATCGTCGTCTGAATCAGAATCCAGAACGACCAAGTCTACTAACCCTATCCGTCCTCCTCTCGCAACCGCAGTGCGCTCCGATGCTGGACTCACGGGCTTAGGGCCCGAACCCTGATCATCAATGATCGCAACGGAGGGTGCACTAGACCCTGCCGAAGGCACTCCCACTAGAATCTCCTCTGAGGGATCCTCCTCCTCTGAAGATGACGGTGGCGGCGGTGCTCCTCCGAATCCTGGTCCGCAGTGAACGCCCTGTGGCAAGTTGAAGCTGACAGAGCATCGCCTCAACACTCCTGACCTCAAGAGTCCTCCACTGTCCACGTGATCCTCCATGATACGCCCCGAATACGTCGCTCGGTGGCTCGCGGGGTCAACCACCCACGACCCGGGGTCGTCCTGATCGATCATCTCATACCTAATCCCCCCGAAGGGTGGACCATGGTGTACCAGTCCGCAATATTCATCTGACAAAAGGCGTTGTCCGCCAAAACACACACAGAAGACGCGAGGGTCAACTCAAAAGAACTATGTAGATAATAAACCCAATAGGTACAAATAATAGATAGCCACTTAGGCTTATAACTAGAGATATCATTCCTAGGGTTGCATGTTCCACAAAATCATAATGACAATAATAACAATTAGCATGTTCCAAGTAAGTTTATCAAATAGCAACCACACTCATCAACTAAGTCAGTATGCATGTTGCGTGATATGTATGCAGGTTAACCCAGTCAACCAATATGCAATCCGGAACGGATGGACATCATCGGATCAGCCCTTCACCAGCCACGGTGGTGCCATTTCGGCCCGTGATGTCTCTTACTCCCACAGTGGTAGTCAGATCAGCAGTAAACCCGTAGGTCTGCCATTTCGGTCTGCTACAAGAGACGTCTACAAAAGCTCTTTCACGGCATTCCGGGTCTTATGACCATTTTGGAAACCGACGAGGTCCAGAGTACGTCCTGTGTTAATACCTCATTAATGTTGCATGTATGCAAAATGATTAGTCAAACAACGTCTCCGACCTCACTCGACACGTCGCCACGTGTTCTAGGGAAGTTAAAGTCTCTAAATGCTTACCCTAAGGTAAAGTCGATTCTGCGACCAAAAGACACACTTCATAACGACACATAGCTGCTCCAACAGCACCACAACACACGCTGCTCCAACAGCACAATAACACACGCTGCTCCAACAGCACAACAATAAACGCTGCTCCAACAGCACAACATCAAACGCTGCTCCAACAGCACAATGACAACATACTCAACACTTGGATCCGACGACACTCCTCGTTTTCCCAAAATTAAGATTTCACTTCCAATGCCTTCCTTCGAGGTTGTTATCATTACTTAAAGATTTAGAGGTTATTTAAGGTCTTATGAGTTTTCTTTATAAAATAGATTCCATTTTGTCTTATCGCAAGTCTTATACATTTGCAGGATCTCCCAATCCCAAGTCGCTTCCAGAGGATGTCTCGATCCACTAAAACAAAATCAAGGCCCGAACCTCGTTCGTCCTATCAAACTTTCTCAAAACTCTCAAAATAAAATCGGCATGACCTGCCCGCTATCCTCACCATTCAGAATCTCAGATTTCCAGTGTAAAGCATATTTAAATCATCACAATCAACAACATGTCATATATCAAGAAATCTCAACATTAACACTTAGCACTTAGCATATAAAGCATGCACCACACATCCTAGATTACCCACATAGCACATAGCATGTAAGTCAATCTTCAAAAACATTCAGTAGATGAATCATCTACATTGTCAGCCGAAGCCTCAGAAAACATTTTCAATCACACACAATCTCAGTGCATAAACAGTAAACAATGTCGAAATATCGACCCTAAGCATTAACTAGAGATTCAGTGAGAAGCCCTCACCTGAAAGTTCTCCAGAATGATCAACTAGTGCTTCCTCGCACTCAAAGGGTTGTTCCTCAGGAAATTCCTCGAAAGTTCCTTTAAAACAAAATCACAGAAATACTATCAGAATCTATCGAAAACTAAGTTATCGATACGTACTAAGGTTACTCGAAGTAATCTATACTCTAAGGTACGATAATCTAGCGCGAAAGGACAAGTTTTCGGAAAAGGAAATTTCCTCCTCCCCCCTCTAATAGGCTCGGCCACTTTGGCTAATTATGGGGCTCGATTTTTCTTCGATCAAACTTGGTTCCTATGCTTTCATAAGCCGTAACTAAGGGTATTCTGAACTCGGAAAAATTATCGGATCAAAAACTGTCGCAGGGGTATTTTGGTCATGATTTTTAACTTAGGATTTTCAAAACTGAAATCCCAAAAATAAAATTTTACAGGGACGTCACCAACGACGTTTATGACAACTAATCCTACTAGCACTAAGCTAAGGCGATAGTTTTCAGCCTAAAGATTGGAACTTTACTCAAAAACTACATAAATGGGTATTTTAGGCTCAAATTGATTGCGGCGGAATTCCGGCGACATAACGGAAAATCTAATCCGGCAGAAGTGATCTTGGGCATACATAGAAGAGGTTTAGAATCAGAAATGAAAGATTCGGGATAGTTTTGCAAAAACCCATAAACTACCCGCTCAGAAAACTCTACAGAAAAGCTATGGAAAAAGCGATCAGAGGTAAGGATTAGCGACTATACCTCGAAGCCTTGAAGTAGCAACTAACGGATCAACGATCAAGCAAACGATGAAGAAAAACTCTTCTTCCTTCTTCCTTGTTCTTGGCCGCGGTTTAGAGGAGAGAAAATGGAGGAAAATTGTGTTTTTTCTTCCTTTATTTGCTATATATAGAAGGTGGAAATTCGCGGGAAAATGAAAGTTTCGCGAATCCGATTTTTCCGGCGTCATTCTCCATGAATTGTTAGATATGTTTTGGCAAAAGAATTCCAAAACTATAAAGAGGTCTCCTTGTATTTTTGGCAACTAAAGCATAGTCGGTATAAAACTATTTTACCCGATAAGTTGCTTTTTGCATTGAATGTCGGAATGGAAAACTTCCTTCGGAAGAAAGATTGAAATCATCAAGAGAAATGGGTGTATGCGTGTGGAATATTCATTTGAAGCTCTGAATAGATAAAGTCCCCATTGTCGAGAAATTCTAGGGTTTTGAAATACCAGGGATTCGGTTTCGGCAAACTTCCGATGATTGGAATCGGACGTTCGTAGATCCTAGAGTTTCGCCTCGAGACGATCGTGATATATGGAAAAAGAGAAGTTCTAACATTTCTCTGAAGATTTTTGGAATTAACTGCCATCGTGCCTAAAAGTGAAAATTAGCTATATACTAGGGTTTCTGACCTAGGTTTAAGCGTAAAACGTTCGTGCTATAACTTTTATCGATCATAATGCAATCCTTGAACTTGTCCTGAACTTTCTCCTTCATAAATATATTTCATTTAATAAACTTTCGTTCAGATTTCCCGTCACATTACATCAACCCTAATCGTGAATAAGAAGTTTATTCACTTAGCATAAACTTAAAAACTCGGGCCTTACAATACTCCCCTCCAAAAAGAAAGTTTCGTCCTCGAAACTCAGAGTTCTGAGAAAGTCCGGAATACAGTTCCTCGATCTTATCTTCCAATTCTCATGTAGTAGTGCCTGTGTCATTGTTCCTCAAAATCTTTACTTAAGCAATCTGCCTTCCCCTTAACTGTTTCACTCTTCTATTCCCACTGCTAACTATCGGCGTCTCAAAAGACAAAACATCATTCAACCTCATGTCGTCTGACTCGATTACTTACGTCGGACCTCTGCTTGAAATGATACCGGTTGGCATTCCGTGCAGTCGCACCATCTTAGCCACTTACTTCTTTACTTTCGGTCGTCCGAAATTCTTCTTAAACTCGGTGCCTCTCTGTCATCTTAAGGTAGATACTCAACTTGTCCTCATGATCTTCATCTACTGTCCAAAACTCCACTTGTTCGTTCGATAACTTCTAGACGTTTCATCCCCTTGAAAACTGCTAGTCCATTATAACACCTCCAACTTCGTAACTATCTTTACAAACACCAAGAAATCAAACTTCTACTTAGTCGCTACTCGGATTAAACCTCGACCTATGTCCTTATTTCTAGTCCTTCACCAATCTTATCCCCCTTCAACATCAATTTATCAACAACTTATAAGATAATCCTCCTCTTAATATCTAACAATCCGTTTTTACCGTCTTCTTCCTCGAAACTTCCCTCACTCAAACCTATTTACACTCACTGAAATCCCTAACCCTTCGCACAAATCGAGACTTATCCTCTAGAAGATTACATCATAACTATACCTCAAGGGACTTAACTAGCCATTGACTCTTAAACTCTACGAAACTCGTCAAAATATAACAACCTCAGATATTCGTCTTAATACTAACACCTTCCTTTTTGTGACTCCCTCACCATCTTGTCAATCAACTTCTTAATTTCTCAATCAAATTCTGACAAACTTCAAGTCCTACACACCTTAGACAGACATTCATAGATTTAAAACCTAAACCTTCACCAAGTTTGGTCCTCTAACGACCTTTAATCCTTCAATACTTCTTAAATGAATATCCGTTCCTTAAAACTATAACTCCTTCACTTACCCAAACGACCTGATAAGTGTCGTCATGCTTCCACACTCACCACTTGATCCTGCTATCCATAATCATAACTTATTATGCTAACATCATTCAAATCTTATCACATGGTCATGATGTCCGCAACCTCATAATCAACATCAATCGATCACCAACCTTAACACTTCACACAACCCAGAATTCCCTTACTTCAAGATCTCTCTTATACTACACCTCAATGGTCTTAACCCGAAACTCACCTTCAGGTCTTCAATCTTCTAAGATTCAACTCCTATTGTCACACCTACAACCATAAGATCTCCTACTCGTACGTGATTCTCGGCTCTCAAGATTCAATCTTAACCCTAAGATTTCAATCTAACTTAGTAAATCTCACTTAGTAATCTCAGCATATTTCCTTGGAATCCATATCACCAACCTCAAGTATTCAACTTATGCTAAAACTTTCTTTCTCCAACTTAATCATTAATTCAACACTTTTCAAATGAAAATTCATCTCTTAAGACTATAATGTCTCCACATATTAATCGAACGCTTAGCGAAACTTATTGCTCGAACTCGACTATAACAATCTAGTTCAGAGTTAATTCTTCTCACTCTTGCTACCATCAAGCTATCATCTAAAACCTGATTAAATCCAACTTATTTAGTCTCTAACAATTCCACTCAGCAATCACATAACCTATAACTTCATAACTTCCGAGAAACTACTTAATACTTTTCCAGCACTAAATCTCTTGACTTGGTCTACCTCTACTTGGAGTAATCACACGAACTAACCAGTTAACGTCTATACGACACTCATCGACTTCCAAAGATTTAAATCTTAATCTTTCACAATCAAATGCTTAACACGAACTCTCCTCCCAAATCCGACTAATCCTCAATCAATTCAAATTCATCTTACACATCCTTCTATCAAAGTCCATAACCAGCTGTGATTCCGAATATCACCCCCTCAATATTAGGTTGATCAGGCCTAATACATCGAAGGTGGAAATTTAGAAAAACCCACTGGAACAGACAATGAGTTCCTAACATCCAGTAACCACAATTATCCTGATATCAAGTTCCTAACGATTCCGCTACGGAACCACACACCCTCAATCCATGTAAAAGATTAATCCTTCCTCGTCAATTGAGTCAAAGGTCCAACAATCTTGGCAAATCCCTCAATGAAGCGTCTATAATATCCAGCTAAATCCACAGAACTTCTGATCTCTGTCACCATCTTCGGTTGCTCCCAAGCCAAAACAGTCTCCACTTTCGCCGGATCCACAGCTATGCCCTCCTTCGAGATAGCATGGCCTAAGAAATTGACTTCCTCCAGCCAGAATTCACACTTGGAAGGGTTCGCATACAGCTTTTTCTCTCTCAACAATTGTAAAACTTGGCGCAAATGTCCTTCATGTTTATTCGCGTCCTTCGAATAGATCAATATGTCCTCAATAAACACCACCACACGCCGATCTAAGAACTCCTGAAAGATGCGGTTCATGTAATCCATGAAAACAGCAGGTACATTCGTCACTCCAAACGGCATCACTAGGTACTCGTAGTGTCCTTAACGTGTCCTGAAAGCAGTCTTCGGTATATCCTCAATCTTCACTCTGATCCGACGATAGCCTGACCTCAAATCTATCTTGGAAAATACGGTAGCCCCTCGTAGTTGGTCCATCAAATCATCTATCCTCGACAACGGGTATCTGTTCTTGATCGTCGCCTTGTTCAATTGTCGATAATCCACCCACGATCTCGACCTTCCGTCCTTCTTCTTGACTAACAGCACTGGCGCTCCCCATGGTGAAACACTCGGTCGAATGAATCCCTTTTGCCGAAAGATCCTCTAACGACTCCGCTTCAAAACTAAACGCCCTAAAATCCTACGATTCGTACTCATAAGGAATTTCCCTGAGATCCTAGCTTCCTTATCAACGCCTCGGTAAAACAACTCCCTAGCTCCGCGTGCTATTCTAGATCTCGTGTAACCTCTATAGTTAAATCACGAGCAACTTCGAATAAGGTCCTACTAGGGATAATAATCATAGGATCATAGTCTAAGTAGTAAATACAAGTTAGGCGCGTCACACTCGCTTGAATATAAAAGAGTAAGTTATTCTAGAATACGAGAACAGTTAAAATATTACCATCGTTCCCACGTTCTTCCTCGTTCGACTCCTCAACTCTTGCTCCTCCCTTGATATGAATCCTTTCCTCTGTAGCAAGTTGTTTTCCTTTCCCAACATTCCCTGATGATTCGCCCCTGAGTGCCTTGCAATCTTGGGAGAAATGTCCCGGTTGGTTGCAATTGAAGCATAGACTTTCTTTGGTCTTGCACTTACTAGCATAGTGCCCTACTTCCCTGCACCTGTAACACGTCACTGCTCTTCCCGAAGTCTTGTTTCCTGTCCCTTCGGTAGCATCATTCCCTTTCATCTTACTATCAGACGTTTCCTCCTGGGGTGTCTTGCAGTTCACAGCTAGATGCCCCTCTCGGTTACACTTGAAGCATCTCCGTCCAATCACTGAGCATTTGTTAGCAAAATGCCCAAACTTTCTGCAACGAAAACATGTCACTCCTTTGTCACCAACTGGCTTCCCCCCAGTATCAGCAGTCGTCGGTTTGTACTCTCTTGAGATAAGATTTCTTCCCTCGGAACGCTGATATGGTCCCCACTTATGGTAGCTCTTCCTTCCGTTGTAGCCTTGAGATCCTGACCTTATTGGTCCCCCAGCTCCTGTTCGGTTCATTCCTCTTTGTTGATACATCGCCGTCGCCATCAGTCGTTGGTGATGCTCACGTGCAGCCTCTTCAGCGCGCATATAAGCGTCTTCCGCAGCCTGGTTCATCATTGCCTCGATCAGTGTAGCTATTGCCCCCGCCATCCGGTTAAGGTCCACCATCCTATATCTCATCAAACGTCCGATTAGTACTAGCCATACGGTAGCACTAGACAAACCACTCAATCCGATTAAGTAGTAACGCAAACACTTAGAGCGAAAATCGCTCTGCAGACAATCAATTTTCACTCTTTGCAGAGTCACACAACCTAGCACAGAAGACCTATTCCCCAAAGACTCCCAAAAGACTCGACTAAGCTCTGATACCACAATGTAACACCCCGATTTCCAGGTGTCACTTTAGTAACCAAAAATAGACTTTACGCTGAAAACAGGTAATTTTTTTTCCGTTTTCTTTCCTTTAAATCAAAACGATAAGGAAGTAAAGACAAAACCCAACTACTAAACTAACCAACATACATCAAATATAAACATGTACAGCCTCAGCTGCACTCCCACGTCACGCGCACTCGCAGTGACTCCAAAGCAGTGTGCCCGTAGGCAAATATATACAGACCCAGAAGTGTAAGTGAGAAAATTATAATTACAAACCACTAGGAGAAAGTCGGCCTCAATATGGCCTAAGCAAAGACCCCTATGGTCCAACTGACTCACTGTGATCCCTCAGTAAGAGAACCACACGAAAAGTCATGCGTCGGAAACCTACCCGATCCCAAAAGCAAAACGAATCAGAGCTCTACACAAAACATGACGCCTGCCCAACCTAACCTCCCAGTGCCAAACCCACAACGATCTGAAGTCGGCAAGTTGAAACTCAGCTCCATACGCCGTAGCACTCCGCTCGTCAGGCGTCCTCGCTCATCCGTCTGGTCCTCCATGACCCTTCCCCTATACGTCGCCCGGTGACCAGCCACATCGATCACCCAAGCGGTGGGGGCATCCCTATCCAGCAACTCATATCTGATCCCCCCCGAGGGAGAGACCGTCGAGAACCAGTCGGCCATCGACATCTGGCAGCAGGCCGACCGCCCAAAGACAAACATACAAACAAAGCCAAGGCGCTAGGGTCAACTCACAGCAATAAGTACATATACACTCAACATGTGACAGGGTATATATATAAGTTGTTATATAAGCATATAAGTAATCCTAGCATGTTATGGCTCTAACATTGCTTCAATAAACAAACAGCACACAGTCTCAGTCAGCATGAATGTATGCGTGAAATGCACAATATGAATCCGGATTTGTGACGCGTTCCCGTTCGCCACAAGTGAAGCATTCTCACTATGGATGGACCATTCCCGTTATCCATCCTGGATGAACCATTCCCGTTATTCATCCTTGGTGAACCATTCCCGTTATTCACCGAATGATGAACCATTCCCGTTATTCATCATTTATGCAAGGTGAACCATTCCCGTTATTCACCATGATATGCACAGGTGAACCATTCCCGTTATTCACCCGATTGAATGCAACGAGGTTAGCCAAACAACGAATCGCCCTTACCACGAAAGTGTTTAGCTCACAACCCAATCTCAACAAACCCATGAGTTAGTGTCGGTCAATACAACACAACTCGGAGTAAGTGTCGGTCAATACAACACAACTCCATCCACAGAGTACACAAGGGTCTAGTGTCGGTCAATACAACACAGCCCAAACAACAAGAGCACTAGGTGTCGGTCAATACAACACGGCTCCACAACACTCCCCAAGAGTACTAGAGTACTCGGTGACTTTCAATCATCACCATAGCTCACCTTAGTGGCTTCCCCCAATTCCGATAACTCTCCAAACCCACAACAAAGTCGACTTTTCCCCGTCTTTCGTAAATATTTTCCCCTTCAGTTCTCCTATGCTTAAACGTTAATAAAAATTGTTCCAATTCGAATTAGTCAAGTTATGAGTTTATTTCTCCAAAGTCTAAGTTTCCCAAGTCTTTAGTTTTTCAAAGCTCTATCATTCTAAGTTTTCAAAGATCAACCACCCAAAATACATTTCCCGGGGAAAGTCTAAGAATTCCAACATATGGCTAAGTCTCAAACCCCACATTTGGACTTGCCTAGGGTTGTTCATCCAACCCGAAATATCAAAGATCACCAGATCAATGAATCTCCACTCCGAAGTCGCGTCAAAACGCTCAATCCAACAATATCACAATATCACAGGTTATGGAAAAGCATCATAACATCAACTCATCATCATAAACAACATCAGATAAAGCATAAGTCGAATTTATCGACGCCTATCATGCAGTCATAGCTAATATGTAAGTTGCCCTAACCTCGAGCTGTTCCAGCTTCGCAAACAAAGTTCTCCTCAAACAATTGCTCTGAGTCTTCCAAAGTTCCCTCAACTGAACCTCGGAGAAAAACAAAGCAGAATCCAAACAAAATCGATTAGTTCGATCGCAAAACAATACATAAACGATAGACAAAGCATTAAAGCTTCAGAATAGGACAATCAGGTACGAAAAGACAAGTTTTCGAAACCGAAAAACTCCCCCTAAAGGAAATAGTCCACGGCCTCAAAGGAAAAAGGGCTTCGGCTCTTTTTTCTTTGATCAAATCAATTCACAAGGTAGTTTTAGGGTAAAACTAAGGCAAAGAAACTGTCAGAACAATTTTCGGACAATCGGGCCGAAATACGACTACGCAGGGGCATTTTGGTCCAAAATAAAGGCTCAAAACTTCAAAGTTATCAGTTCTGAAAACAGATTTGACCAGCAACGATCCTCATGACATCCGTGACAACAAATCCTAAAGGCACGAAGTCAGATTATAGCTTTACGACAATAAAGTTTCGAAATGTGAGACAAAAAGGTTTTGAATCAGTTTTTCAGATCCCGGTCAAATGGATCGCAATCAGAGTTTACTGACAGAGGTTTTAGACTCAGGGGAACATAAGGAACATAACCCAAGCGAGAAATCAGAGAAATCGGACAATTTTAGAAAAAGCTCAAAACTTAGAGCACAGAAACGACTTCAGAAACGCAACAGAAACAATAATCAGAGGTAGGAATCGTGTTAGTTACCTTGATACCTAGAAGTAGAGACGAACTGCACGAAGATTGGTCAAGGTTTCGCGAAAATCTCCTTCTCCCCCAAGCTCCCCAAACTCGCGGCTCCAATGGGTGAAAATGAGAGGATTTTTGCTTTTTCGCCTATTTATAGGCGGGCGAAATCGCGGGAAAATGAAAATTTCGCGATTCCGATTTTTGCAGCACCATCACCGTGGAATTCTAAGAGAGATTCTAGCGTCAGAATTCCAGAACTCAAAACAAATATCTAGGATTTGGGAAAAACGATATCGAAAAACTCAAAAGCGGTGTCGGTTAATCTGCCCCGAAAAACTACTTTTTGCTGTGATGCTCAGACGACAAAACTTCCAACAGAAGAAAGATTGGAAATGTCGAAACAAGTCTGGAAACGCGGACGGAATGTTCGTTAGAAGTCCCGAATAGAAAAAGTCTTCATCCATTGCTCGAAAATAGGGTTTCGAAGCAAAGAAATTAGCGTCGGCGGACATCCGAAAAGTGAAACCTATCGTGCGTACAGTCCAGAGTTCCGAAATGAAACGCTGGTCGATGGAAAAATAAAGAGAATCTTTAAATTTTCCGAGAGTTCGAAATCTCACTCAAAACGTTGCTTTAAGAGCGAAATAGCCTATTCTGGACACGCTCGCCATAAGGCAGGTGTGCAACGACTCGCACTAACTCCGAAAACAACTACGCAACATTCCTCAAGCAATTCCTGAACTTTCTTCTTCATTAATCTTTCTCAAATGTCAAACTCCTGTCACGCTTACACTGATTCTACGCGTGAGTCGGAAACTAGCTTGTTCTGAAAATCCAGGTCTTACAGTGTAGGTCTCCCTCACAAGCTTGTTCAGTCAATCCCAAAGTTTCCACAATTGAACCTTTGAGCAAAACAAAGCAATCATGAATCAACACAAGTCGATACAGTCGAAACAATCCTAACTAATGTTCGACAAAGCTCAAGAAGCTTCAGAGTACAACATTTAGGCACGAATGGAAGGGCTTTCCCCGAATGGATGAGTTTTGACTCGATTCAAGTTTGTACAAAA
>NC_080044.1:56776170-56831442 GCF_012489685.1 Lotus japonicus
TGATGCAGGCTGAATTTGAGATGAGTATGATGGGTGAATTAAAGTACTTTCTGGGAATACAAGTTGATCAAACACCAGAAGGAACATATATCCATCAGAGCAAGTACACTAAAGAACTTCTGAAGAAGTTCAATATGCTGGAATCTACAGTGGCCAAGACTCCAATGCATCCTACATGCATTCTGGAGAAAGAAGATAAAAGTGGAAAAGTATGTCAGAAGCTCTATCGTGGCATGATAGGTTCACTTCTATACTTAACTGCATCTAGGCCAGACATATTATTTAGTGTTCATTTATGTGCTAGATTCCAATCAGATCCAAGGGAAACCCACTTAACTGCTGTTAAGAGGATCCTAAGGTATCTGAAAGGCACCACTAACCTTGGCTTGATGTATAAGAAAACATCAGAGTATAAGCTTTCAGGTTATTGTGATGCTGATTATGCTGGAGATAGAACAGAGAGAAAAAGTACTTCTGGAAATTGTCAATTTCTGGGAAGCAATCTAGTCTCATGGGCAAGCAAGAGGCAATCAACCATTGCACTATCAACTGCAGAGGCAGAATATATCTCAGCAGCAATATGCAGCACTCAGATGCTCTGGATGAAACATCAGCTGGAGGATTATCAGATCCTTGAGAGCAATATCCCAATCTATTGTGATAACACTGCTGCAATCTCATTGAGTAAGAATCCTATCCTGCATTCAAGGGCAAAGCACATTGAGGTAAAGTATCACTTTATTTGAGATTATGTACAGAAGGGCGTACTTCTTCTGAAGTTTGTTGATACTGACCATCAATGGGCAGATATCTTTACAAAGCCCTTAGCAGAGGATAGATTTAATTTTATTCTGAAAAATCTGAACATGGACTTTTGTCCAGAGTGAAGATGGATCAGAACCTCTGACTATGATACTTCTTGATCAGAAGATGTCTAGTCCAGAAGGTAACTCAATCAGAGTGTGTGTACCCACTGGTACTGACTCTGAAGCTGAGACAACAACACGTGTGTCAGTATTTCTGATGCATAGTTCCTTGTGCCCGTGTGACAGTCTGTTATGATTGCGTGTAGATGTGCTTCTCTCCTGTGTGTGATTTGTGTATTTACTGTTACTATCTATCTTTAATTTTCAACCGTTGATCTTAAAGTGCTTTTTGAATCAACAACGGTTATTTGTTAAAACCCACTATACACACACGATCTCGTTCACTTCCGGTTTTTACTCTCTCTCTCTCTGCTTTTTCGAAACCGCTTATTCTCGATTTCTCTCTCGATCTCTCTTCATCTTTCAACCTTCATCTTCTACCTTAAACCTTCAACCGCTTCAACAATGGTGAGTCAAACCAGAAGATCTACTGCAGATGCACCCCAGTTCCCTCACATGGTAGTTGGTCTAGCAACGGGTCAAAGGGGCCCTGAGAATCCGACACAAGATCAAGGTCAAGCTCAAGAGCAGATTCTTCCGATCGCAGAACGGGGCTGTGCCGTTCATTGTGTTTTTGCTCCTGAGGAACTTCAAGTCCTGGCAGAATGGAGATTCGACCTCGACAACCTGGCTACAAATGGGTATGATCTTCGTCCTGAAGTCCAAGTTCAAGGTTGGGGAAATTACTTCAACAGACTTCGAGGACCGGTGTATGAGAAACTGGTAAAGGAATTCTGGAAGCACGCCGACTGCGATGATACTCAGGTGGTATCTCACATTCTTGGAAGAAAGATCATCATCACTGAGAAGTCATTCGTGAATTTGCTGGGTGCAGATACTGCTTTTGGGTATCGTTTCCAACTCACGGAATCGAAGCTGAAACCCAGCACCAAGGATACAATCAACCAGGCCCTGTACACCACTTACAAACCGGGCAAGACGACTTACAAGGTGATGGACCTTCACCCCAAGCTCAGGATCTGGCACAAGATCCTGCTCCACTGCATAAACCAGAGACCAAAGGGCAGTTCTCCTGACTACATCAACTTCAACCAGAAGGTGATGTTGTTCTTCATCCAAGACCAGAAGAAGATCTGCCTTCCATACTTCCTGTTCTCCTACTTGAAGGAATGCATCCGGAAGTCTCGTACCACAGCCTCCATCAAGTCAGCAATCAAGTATATTCCCTTCGGGAGACTCTTGTCTGATCTCTTCATTGAGAGTGGCCTCGTTCAAGATCTGATAAATGCTGGATGCACAGAGGATCTGAGCACCATTGTCAGTGATGTCTTCACGGCAAACTCTCTCAAGAAGATGGGCCTAATCAAGAAGAAGATTGCTCCTGCTCATGAAGACACATCTTCTGAGATCAGAAGCAGAAGGATGCCTCTGAATGACTACCCTCTGTGGACGCAGGCAGACAATCCTGACACCATTAGGTGCTATGTTGAAGACCTAAGGGCTCAAGGATTCGAAATTGATCTTGACGACTTCTTCAGCAGACTGCCGCCAGCTCCAGAGTTTCCTTCTCCTCCCAAGAAGAAAATTCAGAGGAAGATGGTTCTGGAAGAATCCTCTGAGGAATCAGATGTCCCTCTGATCAAAAAGAAGAAGAGAAAGCCTGATGATGGTGATGATAGTGATAATGAGGATGGTCCTCCTAAGAAGAAGAAGAAGCAGGTCAGAATCGTGGTGAAGCCTACTCGGGTGGAACCAGCTGCTGAAGTGGTCAGACGGACTGAACCTCCTGCCAGAGTGACTAGATCATCAGCACATTCAAGTAAGTCTGCACTTGCTTCTGATGATGATTTGAATTTATTTGATGCACTCCCCATTTCTGCCATGCTCAAACACTCTTCAAATCCCCTCACTCCTATTCCTGAATCCCAACCAGCTGCACAACCCACCTCTCCACCACATTCCCCAAGGTCTTCATTTTTTCAACCTTCTCCTACTGAAGCACCTCTCTGGACTTTGCTTCAGAACCAACCCTCTAGGTCAGAAGAACCTACCTCTCCCATCACCATTCCATACAACCCACTTGAACAACCAGAGCCTACCCACACACAACCTGGACCCAGAACCTCTGATCACTCTGTCCCAAGAGCATCAGAACGTCTGGCCCCCAGAACTACTGATACAGACTCTTCCACAGCCTATACACCTGTATCCTTCCCAACCAATGTTGCTGATTCTTCTCCCTCCAATAACTCTGAATCCATTAGAAAATTCATGGAGGTCAGAAAAGAAAAGGTGTCTACCCTAGAAGAGTATTATCTCACTTGTCCAAGCCCTAGGAGATATCCTGGCCCTAGACCTGAACGTCTAGTAGACCCAGATGAACCTATCTTGGCCAATCCTTTACAAGAGGCAGACTCTTTGGCTCAACAAGCTCACCCTGCCCCTGACCAACAAGAGCCTATTCAACCAGAACCTGAACCTGAACCCGAACAATCAGTGTCTAACCAATCCTCGGTTAGATCACCCCATCCTCTGGTTGAAACTTCAGACCCTCACCTTGGAACCTCTAAACCCAATGCTCAAATGATTAACATTGGTTCTCCACAAGGTGCCTCTGAAGCTCATAGCAGCAATCACCCAGCCTCTCCTGAAACCAACCTCTCCATAATTCCCTATACTCACCTCCAACCCACATCTCTCTCTGAGTGCATCAATATTTTCTATCATGAAGCCTCTTTGAGGCTCCGCAATGTGCACGGTCAGACTGACCTCAGTGAGAATGCTGAACGTGTGGCTGATGAGTGGAACAATCTGGGCACTTGGCTAGTGGCTCAAGTTCCAATTATGATGCAGCTCCTGCATGCAGAAGGAAGTCAGAGGATTGAGGCTGCCAAGCAAAGGTTTGCTCGAAGGGTAGCTCTTCATGAACAAGAACAGAGAAGTAAGCTTCTTTAAGCTATTGAAGAAGCCAAGAGAAAGAAGGCTCAAGCAGAAGAAGCTGCACGTCTAGCAGCAGCTCAAGCTGAACAAGCCAGACTAGAGGCAGAACGACTTGAAGCTGAGGCTGAAGCTCTTAGATGCCAAGCACTTGCACCAGTAGTGTTTACTCCTGATGCTTCTGCTTCCTTTCCAGATCCTCAAGCTGCTCAGAATGTTCCTTCCGGTTCTACTCAGTCAAGCTCATCCAGACTCGACATCATGGAACAGCGTCTTGACATTCATGAATCCATGCTAATTGAGATGAAGCACATGATGATGGAACTTCTGCGACGCACTGATAAACCTTAGTTTTTAGGATCTCTTCGTTTTTCCTTTCTTTAACTTTGTTTTATTTTTGTTAAACTCTGTTTCTTTTTATTTATTCTCCTTTGTTCGTTTGTGATTATATATGCATATCTATATATATTTGTGTCACATATGTTTGCCAAAATCTTTTTATTCATCATATTTTTATGTTTACATCATACATTCTTTCCCTAAAGTCTAGAATGGAGGATCTCTCCTCATTCTTCTGCACTCCTGGCGCTGCTCTGACCTATCCTTCTCCAGACGCTCCAGTACATGCTGGATGTTGCTGAGCCTGTTCTTTAGCTCATCCCTCTCCAGAATCTCTTCTGAAGTCTTGAGCTTCTCTTCCAACCTCTCTTTTTCTTCCAGCAGCTTGAGTTCAAGCCGGCTGAGTTCTTGCACCTCCTCCACGAAGGCCAGAAATTCCTTCAGGTCTCTCTCCAACTCTGGACGCAGGTCCTCCTCCAGCAGTGTCCGTGTTAGCTCCGAGATGGTCGCTGTACCCTCTGGATGCCTGATGTTAAGGAACAAGTCCTCTTCGAAGGCCTTCTTCCTCAGCTCTTCTAGTGCTACGATGTATGATGCCATTTTTTTTCTTTACTGAAAATTGTTCGAGGTGTGAAGCTTACCTTTCTCTCCAACGCTTTATATAGGCTTCACTTTCTCTCTGAAAGTTAATGCTCCTACAATTTCTCGAGGTTAAGTTCTTGGTAACTGACCCTTCTCTTTACTCCCTTGACCGGTGGTAAACGTTCTTCTCTTGCATTAACTCTTCTATTTATTTCGCCTAACTCTGATTCTTACATCGTTTTCATTTTCTTTAAACTTAGACCTTCTCTAAGGGGGAGTACCTTGTACTTCAAGCTAAGTTTTTCACACCTCAAGCTTTTTGCTTATGACAAAAAGGGGGAGTAAACCCAGTTTTTGATGTGTAAGATGTGTTAGTGTGATTTATTTTTCTTTTGGAGAATTTAAGAGTTCCACCTTCATGACCATAGATGTGTCACTGGGCAAATACAAGGAATACATTTCACTTCTTCTGAAGTGATTCTAAGTTGACTCTGATACCCAAGACTCTGATACCTTGTCCGTGACTCTGATTACTTATGCGCTCTGACTACTCGATTTTCATCTATGTCATAAGTTTTTCACTCTGAACTCTTATATCATTTAGCTCAGAATCTAGACTTTACTAACGTTTTCATCAAGTATTAGATTCAGGGGGAGCTAAGCTCAGAATCAAGCAGTGACTTGAATTCAGAATGAGCAAGATAAACTATTCACATCAGGATAAGTCTTATTCTATATCTCTAAAATCTGAGTGAATTCAGTTTAATGTTTAAGAATTGTTCATAAAAAATCTTAGTTTTGTCATCATCAAAAAGGGGGAGATTGTAAGATCAAGTTTTGATCTAGTAGTACAACTCTATGTTTTGATGATTACAAGTTAACCTTTTGATATGAACAATTGTGGTACTCTAACGTGTTTTTCTGAGTGTGCTATTTACAGGCTCTGACCTCAACTCAATCTCACACAAATCAGAAGCACTGTGTATAAAGAGTGACCCAAGCAACGCTTTCGCATTCACCATGTTCAGTATGAACAGTGGAAAAGCTTCAGAAGTTCTGAAGTTATACAAACTCTGATGAGGACTCAGTCACTAGAAGCTCTGAAGATCCAGAAAGTCTGATAACCAAGAAACACTGAAGGCTCAGATATTCTGATGGTGTAGAAGACTCTGAAGATCCAGAAGCTGATTAGTGAAGTTCTGATGTCCAGAAGCAAGATACTCTGAAGACCATGTTCTTCCCTCTGAGTTCAGAATCAGAAGATACAATGGTCAGAGGATCTGGGCTTTCCCTCTGACTCTGATCAACCGGCTTCACAAGTTCCAATATGAAGCATCCCCTGATCAGAAGTCTCCTAGGTTTAAAGGTCAAGTCGCTATCCAAGTACAAAAGCAACTGTACCTTCCTGACGACCTACCTAACGTTCTCAGCCACAGCAGAAGCTGGATTTTCCAGAACTGCCCTCCAACGGTAGCATTTCCCATGCATTGCTCAACCCTAATCCTTGGAGTATATAAAGAGGCTGAAGACTGAAAGAAACGGCTAGAAGCATTCACATACGCAAGACATATTCAAAATCTTCTAAGTTTTCTTTCATCTGAAATTCATTGAGTTTACTATTAGCTTTTTAGAAGCAAATCTCTTGTAAACAATTCTTTGATAAACAGTTTGTTTAGTTCCTTTAGGAGATCAAGGTTGATCGGATCCTAGAGAAGACTAAGAGAGTGAATCTTAGTGTGAGCTAAGTCAGTGTAATTGTTAGTCACTTGTAGGTTTCAAGTGCAGTTGTAACTCTTACCTGATTAGTGGATTGCCTTCATTCTAAGAAGGAAGAAATCACCTTAACGGGTGGACTGGAGTAGCTTGAGTGATTTATCAAGTGAACCAGGATAAAATCCTTGTGTGCTTTTCTATCTCTTATCTTTAGCACTTAAGTTCTCGAAAGATTTGTCAAAATCTTTAAGGTGGAAGTTTTATACTGAAAACGTTATTCAAACCCCCCCTTTCTACCGTTTTTCATACCTTCAGGAAAATGGCTCAGTTTGCTGAGGATTTTGGAATAAAACTGTTAACTTCGACGCCATATTATGCTCAGGCGAATGGACAAGTCGAAGCAGCTAATAAAGTTTTAATTAACTTGGTTAAAAAACACATTAGTCAAAAGCCGAGAAGGTGGCATGAAACTTTGAGTCAAGTTTTATGGGCTTATCGAAATTCGCCCAAAGAGGCCACTGGAGTAACTCCTTTTCGACTTACGTACGGGCATGAGTCAGTGTTACCGATCGAAATATGCTTACAGTCCGTTAGAATTCAAAGGCAATTCGAGATTCCGTGTGATGATTATTGGAATATGATGTATGACGAGTTAATCGAATTGGACGAGGAAAGATTAAATGCTTTAGAAGTTATGATTCGACAAAAAGAACGAATTACTAAAAGTTATAATAAAAAAGTCAAGTCTAAGGCATTTAGCGTTGGAGACTTAGTTTGGAAAGTGATCCTTCCAATGGACAAAAAAGATCGAGCATACGGAAAATGGGCCCCTAAATGGGAAGGGCCATTTAAAGTGATCAAGTGTTATTCAAACAACGCGTATTCGATTGAGGAAATTGGAACGATTGCTCGAATATTGACGATAAATGGAAAATACTTAAAAAGGTTTAAGCCAGCGATTCATGAAATAAAAATCGATATCGAAATGTAGTGCATAAGCTGAAAATAAATATGGCGAAAACGCCATTAGAAAGTACATAGGGAGATAAAGTGGCACAGGCGCCATGTAAAACAAAAAAAAAAAAAAAAAAAAAAAACATGATCAACAGAAATAAGAAGACTAAAATGGTGGAGTGGCTTTCATGGGAGCATATCGACCCTTGAGTTTCTTAAGTCGCTTGTCAACCTTCGCCTTCTTGTTTTGAAGCTCAGAAATTTCGCCTTCAAGCCGATTCTTGTCTTTCACGTGAGAAATGGCCTTGGCAGCAACTTCGGTTTTTTGTTTCTTGAACTTGGCCAGATTGGCTTTGAGGGATTTTTCCTGTTGTTGAAGTTCGGCAATCTGTTTCAAAATTTCATTCAGTTGCATTGAGTCAGCTTCCTCGAGTAATTTGATGGAATCCACTTCGGTTTTAGCTTGGTCGAATGATTCAGCTGCTTGTGTGCACTCAGTGAATTTAGAGGCTAAGTCTTGACCGACAAGTTTGGCTTGGTCAAGGGTCGAAAGTGATTCGTCAAGAAACTCTTGAAATTCTTGAATGCCCTTTTCTTGTTGATTAGTGAGGTCCTCATTGCCAAGGTCAGCGATAAGTTGCTTAATTTCTCGGCCTAAGTTAGGATTCGAGCTGAGAGCAGAGAATAAATCTTGCTCGAACGTAAGAGATCGCAGCTTGTTGATCATGGTGGTGGCAGTGTTCAGAGTGCTTGTGCCTTCGTTTTGCATAGAGGATTCTTGGCTTCGACTGGTGCTAAGAGAGACTTGACTGCTGATGAGTTGCTCAAGGGCTAATACTGGGTCATCCATGGCAAGAGCATCAAAGTCTTCGATAGGAATGGACTGAGGAGACTTCCTGCCAGCAACAGGGCTCGAAGCCTTAAGGGCTTTTTCTTGGGTCTTCGAAACTTTGGCAATGGGTGAAGGGATAGGCTGACGGTCTTCGTCAGTATCTGACTTTTCGGCCGAAGCACCAAGGTCCTGCGTAAAGGACTCGTTGTCAGATGAAACATAACTAACTATTCGACCAGAAGGATATTGAATTCGTAACGGTTGAAAGTTTAAAAAGTCATCAAGACTTTGGCAGTCAGAAGAACTGGAATCAGAAGATTTCGAAGACAAATGGATTACTTGAGGAGGGGGCTTTGGTTTCGAGGAAGTGTCCTGAAGAAGAATGCAAAAGGTAAGTACAAAGATTAAGGAATAACGAAGAAAGGAGTGTTGAACGAAAAATACATACTTGTTCTTGCTGAGTTTTGGTCGGAGAAGAAGCTCCCGAACTTTCGCTTTGAGAGGAGCCAGAATCTTCTTGGTCAGTTTCTGCTTGTTGCTCCTCTTGATTCGGCTCAGCCCCGACACGTTTCTTTGCAGAAGAGATCGGTGGATTCTCTTCGTTAATGTCCGAGGCTTTAGAGTTAGTATTGTCTTGTGCAGCTTCATCTGGATCGACAGTCTTGGAAGAAATGTTCTCGTCTTCAGGAATTGGGTCTACCTACAAAATATAAGGGAAGAAGATGAGTAAGAAAAAAAAAATATAGGAAAATGAAATGAGAAAGATAGGGGATAGGATTACCAAAGTTCTTTCTGAGTCGTCCTTTTCGGATGAAATTCTTATTTTCTTTCGAGCATCCGAAGTCGAGCTTTGAGAACCTCTCTTTCGAGCCTGGAAAATATATAAGATATGAATTTGGAGTCGAATAAAGGGTTAAACAACGCATTAATGAATATACCTTAGGGACGTTCTTTTGTTGAACTGGAATGCCTGTTGAATTGTCGGAACCTTCGTCTTCCTTGCATGGAACCTTGGGTATTGGTTCGGCTGAAGGAAAAGGGTATAAGTACGAGAGTAAAGAAAAAAGAACAAAAGTAAGGCGAGTCTATCTAACCTTGATGAATTTGTGTAAGGACTTGGACGTGACATGAGTTAACATGAACGTGTCCGGGGTAGTTGTGCAAGAAATATTTAGTCGAAGTAACCCTTTTCGGAAGTGGTAAAAGACTTTGTATAAAACATTTGTATGTAAAATGGTCGAGCCACTTTGGGTAAATAACAGGTAAAGCCAAAGCCATGTCACTGGTAGGAAAAGCTGGAAATTTTGGACAATAATGTCGAAGAGTATAAACATATTTATCCACAAAAGGGGGAAAAAGTTTAATTTTTAAAACTTTGGCTTTGACCTTTTCTTTTAAAACTTCCGCCGCTTCCGAAAGGGTTAAATTTAATCGACCTGGAAGATAAACAGTTTTGAAGAATCTCTGAAATGACTGGATTTCTTTGATGAGCATACCTCGAGTTTTCTTTGTAGCCTTTTTCTGCACAGATTGAAGAGCTTCAATCATCTTTCCAATACAAACTCCTAAGGTGGTCTGAATAGACTTGTAGTAGGTCGACCACCAAACTTCAAATTCTTTAGTGAAATAAAAAGATGGTTCGAAAGACAGAGGCTCAAGACGAAAAGCAGACGTCTTATTGTCATAATAGTTGAGGGCTTCATAAAAAGAGTCGACATCTTTGTCGCAAAACCCTTCATTGCAAATGGCATCCTTTTTTGAGAAAAGAGGGATAGGAACGATTTGACATAGGCCGAATTGTCTAGCCACAAGTTGAGGCTGGTAACCCAACACGTTTACCTCAGATTTTTTGAAACCAAGGGGAAGAACTTGAGGTCGGAAAAATTCCCTCCAGATGCTAATACATTCAAGCTGTTCGCCCGGAGATTCGCATGGGAAAGGTCGGACAAGCCATTTGGGACCAGTAGTTGGAGCAGCAAATGGAGCAAGGTTGGGAGTAAAAGAGGTCATTTCCATAAAAGCAGTAAAAAACTCACGGAAAGTGGTTTCTGGATCAACTTTATCTTTGGAAGGAGTCAAGCAATTAAGTCGAAAAGCAGCAATAGAAGTCGAGACATTTTGTGGACTTGGAGTTGAGAGTTTGGTCTCAAATATGGCATTTAGCCAAAGTTGAAGAAACCATAGAGGTCCAGCAAAAAGGATGTTTTTCTCGGCTCCAGAGGGCTTCTGAAGAGAAGTGATGGCTTGACTCAAAGAAAGGTAAAGTTCGCCTAATAAAACTTTACCTAAACAGACGTCGGTACCTTCATGTAAAAGCTGAGCAAGAAGCACAAATTTCTGAGGAACTTGAAGAGACTTGGAACAAAGGAAGAAAGCAGAGAGCCAGAACAACAAGAAAGCTACATGTTCCGAGTCGGAAACATTTGCAGAGGTCTTGTCGTGGTTTCTCAGAATGAAGCTTTTGTAAGTTAGATGGTTATAGTCTAATTTGATTTCTTTCTTAACAGGCCCGTCAAATGTAAAAGAAGAACCTGTAGGTCGAAGACCGGCAATAGCAGCTACATCTAAGAGAGTAGGGGTAATCATTCCCTGAGGAGTATGAAAGGTATTGGTCGAACGCTCCCAAAAGAAGAAAGAACTGGCTAACATTGCTGGATGGTAGACAATTTTCGACCTGGATAATTGGATTATGTCAAAAATCCCTAAAGTTTTCCAGAAATCTCCTTTCACTTTCTCGACTTTGTTTAACCATTCAATGTAGGGATTCGTCTTCACTGGAGGTGAAGAACGGAAAGCTCGAGGAGGGTCACCTAAAAAGGACAGATTGTAGGAATCCCTAAAGGCCAAGATTTTCTCATCCGGTAAAGGTGAAGGAAAGAATGCAGATGCATTTCTTGGGAAAATAGTTTGGTAAGGTCCTAGATATGCATGCAACTTATCACCAATGGAGAAGGGAATAAGAACCTGGGAATTCCAGATCTTAATCTTTTCTTCTTCATTGGGAGGTTCTGGAACAAAGGTTCTCCCTTCAACTTCAATGGGTTTTGAAAGAGAAACCGCAGACGGAACCTGAGAAGAGGATGTGGAAGTCATGGTGGTGGCCGGCGAACTGGAAGATGATGATGATGCAATGATGGTGATGGTGAAAGCTCGCGTAAACCGAAATGGTTCCGGTAGAGCTTTGGAATATCAAGGAGTTGCAGAGTTTGGAAATGGGTTTTTTCAGAGAGAAAAGCTAGAGGTTGAAGAAGAAGTGAAGTGGAAAAGTTTTTTCCATCTATTTATAAGTCTGGAGCTACAACAAGATGGACGGTTGAGATTGAATCGGATGCCAAACTTTTGTTCAATAGAATTCATTTGTGATCCATTTGAATTCTGAGTGGGGTATGGCAGTTTTCCTTGGAGAACGTGTCTGACATGATTAGACATTTATGATAGTGGAGTGTGGAAGTTACTAAAGGTTAAAAGAGACTTTTACTTGTCAGGAATGAAAAAGGGGAAAACTAACATATAGTATGTGGTCGAAATTAGGTAAGTCGAAAACATCATTTTTCTGATCGAACAAATGATATTTTGGGGGGCATCTGTTAATTGCATATAATTTCGACCTATTTTTGGACATTTTGATTGGAATTTACACTGGGTTCAACCTTCGAAGTCGAAAGTGAAGGGAATCAAGGAAATTTATCAAGTGTTCAACGACTTCGACTGTAAAGTACTGTTTTTCGAGATACGAAGAGTTCCATATGAGAAGCCGGTTGTCTTTGAAAGATGATTCACGAGGGACACGTATGGAATAGAAAGACACGTGTAGGACGAAGCCATGTTCAGAAGACACTTGTAATAGTTGTATTAATTGACCGTTAAAAGTCAGTTATGTAACACCCCGATTTCCAGGTGTCACTTTAGTAACCAAAAATAATCTTTACGCGGAAAACAGGTAATTTTTTTTTCGTTTTCTTTCCTTTAAATCAAAACGATAAAGAAGTAAAGACAAAGCCCAACAACTAAACTAACCGATAAACAACATATACAAAGGTACAGCCTCTGCTGCACTATCCCGTCACGCGCACACGCAGTGACTCCAAGGTAGCGTGCCCGTAGGCGAATATATACAAACCAGAACTGTAAGTGAGAAAATTATAATTACAAACCACTAGGAGAAAGTCGGCCTCAAAATGGCCTAAGCAAAGACCCCTATGGTCCGACTGACTCACTGTGATCCCTCCGTAAGAGAACCACACAAAAAGCCATGCATCGGAAACCTACCCTGTCCCAAAAGCAAAACGAATCAGAGCCATTACAGTAACAACCAACTCCAAAAGACTCTAACCACCCATACCCCACACTACTATCATCGACCCTCCCTCGATCAAGCATGAAGTCCGGGTCCTCGTCGAAAGCTTCAGTAATAGTCGTTCCGCTCCGGGTCTTTCCCGCACAACGAATCATCACGAACCGGCTGACAGACGCCTGGCAGTAGGCCGACCGCCCAAACACAAACATACAAACAAAGCCAAGGCGCTAGGGTCAACTTACAGAATACAATAGATATACAATCAACTTGTGATAAAGGGGATAGATACATATGTTGTATATATATACATATAAGTTATGTATTGCCTACTCTAAGGTATATACATAGCATGTTCTCGAATCTCCTACACAGTTCAATCATTAATACCTAACGATGTTCATCAACATCAAATCATCATAATCTCAACATATGAAGTTAGGTGATAAGGTTAGTCAAACAATGTATCGTCCTCCCAACACACACGTATCCAACTAAACCAATGTTCCCTGTCGTTGCCCTAGGGTAAACGACGATGAAATCTCACGCTTCCATGAAGTCTCACGCTTCAATGGGGTCTTACGCTTTCACGAAGTCTCACGCTTCAGTGAAATCTCACACATTCACGAAGTCTCACGCTTCAGTGAAGTTTCGCGCCTTCACGAAGTCTCACGCTTCAGTGAAGTTGCACGCCTCCGCAAAGTCTCCCGCTTCAGCAAAGGTTCCCGTCTCCACGAGGTCTCCCGCCTCAGTGAAGTTTCTGCTTTCACGAAGTCTCACGCCTCAGTGAAGCTTACTCACTTTCACGAAGTCTCACGCTTCAGTGAAGTTCCATGCTTTCACGAAGTCTCACGCCTCAGTGAAGCTCCGAAGGTATATACTGTACCCGAAGGTATATAGATATACTGTACCCGAAGGCATATACTGTACCCGAAGGTATATACTGTACCCGAAGGTATATAGATATACTGTACCCGAAGGCATATACTGTACCCGAAGGTATATACTGTACCCGAAGGTATATAGATATACTGTACCCGAAGGTATATACTGTACCCGAAGGTATATAGATATACTGTACCCGAAGGTATATGTCGATTCGGCGACAAAAGACAATTATTTATGAAAGGAGTGCGATCACCCTTGATGACTTCTTGAGTCATCTGACTCATCAAATCTCGATGGTCAAAAACTGCTCCGACCCAAACTCAAAACAACCCAAGAGTTAGTGTCGGTCAATACAACACAACTCCACCAACAAGATTACACGAGGGTCTAGTGTCGGTCAATACAACACGGCTCCACAACACTCCCCAAGAGTACTAACGTACTCGGTGACTTTCAATCATCACCATAGCTCACCTTAGTGGCTTTCCCAATTCCGATAACTCTCCAAACCCACAACAAAGGTCGACTTTTCCCCGCCTTTCGTAAATATTTTTCCCCTTCAGTTCTCCTATGCTTAAACGTTAATAAAAATGATTTCAATTCAAATTAGTCAAATTATGAGTTTATTTCTCAAAGTCTAAGTTTCCCAAGTCTTTATTTTTCGAAAGCTCTATCATTCTAAGTTTCCAAAAATCAACCACCCAAAATACATTTCCCGGGGAAAGTCTAGGAATTCCAACGAATCCCAACAAATGGCTAAGTCTCAAACCCCACATTCGGACTTGCCTAGGGTTGTTCATCCAACCCGAAATGTCAAAGATCACCAGGTCAATGAACCTCCACTCCGAAGTTGCGTCAAAACGCTCAATTCAACACATCATCAATATCATAAGTTATGAAAACAATCATAACAATAAATCATCATCATAAACAACATCAGATAAAGCATAAGTCGAATTTATCGACGCCTATCATGCAATCATAGCTAAATATAGCAAGTTGCCCTAACCTCGAGCTGTTCCAGCTTCGTAAACAAAGTTCTCCTCAAACAATTGCTCTGAGTCTTCCAAAGTTCCCTCAACTGAACCTCGGAGAAAAACAAAGCAGAATCCAAACAAAATCGATTAGTTCGATCGCAAAACAATACATAAACGATAGACAAAGCATTAAAGCTTCAGAATAGGACAATCAGGTACGAAAAGACAAGTTTTCGAAACCGAAAAACTCCCCCCTAAAGGAAATAGTCCACGGCCTCAAAGGAAAAAGGGCTTCGGCTCTTTTTCTTTGATCAAATCAATTCACAAGGTAGTTTTAGGGTAAAACTAAGGCAAAGAAACTGTCAGAACAATTTTCGGACAATCGGGCCGAAATACGACTACGCAGGGGCATTTTGGTCCAAAATAAAGGCTCAAAACTTCAAAGTTATCCGTTCTGAAAACAGATTTGACAGCAACGATCCTCATGACATCCGTGACAACAAATCCTAAAGGCACGAAGTCAGATTATAGCTTTACGACAATAAAGTTTCGAAATGTGAGACAAAAAGAGTTTTGAGTCAATTTTTAAGATCCTGGACAACTGAATCGCAATCAGAGTTTACTGACAGAGGTTTTAGACTCAGGGGAACATAAGGAACATAACCCAAGCGAGAAATCAGAGAAATCGGACAATTTTAGAAAAAGCTCAAAACTTAGAGCACAGAAACGACTTCAGAAACGCAACAGAAACAACAATCAGAGGTAGGAATCGTGTTAGTTACCTTGATACCTAGAAGTAGGGACGAACTGCACGAAGATTGGTCAAGTTTTCGCGAAAATCTCCTCCCCCCTTGCTCTCCACGAATTTGGGCCTCCAATGGTGAAAATGAGAGGATTTTTGCTTTTTCGCGCTATTTATAGGCGGGTGAAATCGCGGGAAAATGAAAATTTCGCGATTCCGATTTTTGCAGCACGATCACCGAGAAATTCTAAGAGAGATTCTGGCGTCAGAAATCCAGAACTCAAAACAAATATCTATGATATGGGAAAAACGATATCGAAAATCTCAAAAGCGGTGTAAGTTAAATCTGTCCCGAAAAACTACTTTTTGCTGTAATCGCCGGACGACAAAACTTCCTTCTGAAGAAAGATTGGAAACGTCGAAACAAATCTGGCAGCGCGGACGGAATCTTCGTTAGAAGTCCCGAATAGAAAAAGTCTTCATCCATTGCTCGAAAATAGGGTTTCGAAGCAAAGAAATTAGCGTCGGCGGACATCCGAAAAGTGAAACCTATCGTGCGTACAGTCTAGAGTTCCGAAATGAAACGCTGGTCGATGGAAAAATAAAGAGAAACTTTAAATTTTCCGAGAGTTCGAAATCTCACTCAAAACGTTGCTTTAAGAGCGAAATAGCCTATTCTGGACACGCTCGCCATAAGGCAGGTGTGCAGACGACTCGCACTAACTCCGAAAACAACTACGCAACATTCCTCAAGCAATTCCTGAACTTTCTTTTTCATTAATCTTTCTCAAATATCAAACTCCTGTCACACTTACACTGATTCCACGCGTGAGTCGGAAATTAACTTGTTCCGAAAATCCGGGTCTTACAAGTTACATTTTAAGTCTATAAATAGCAGGTTTGTAGAAAGAAGAGGGGTTCACAATCTTTACTCGAAAACTCTCAAGCGCTTACAATCGATCACAATGATTACAAGCCATGTTAGAGTGAAAAAGTAGGGATTCGTGTAACACTTTGCATCTTATAGTTCATTATTATTACTCAGATTCAGAAAGTTCATTTATGTTTTTATCATTTAAGTCGAATTTATTCGTTTTGTTTCTAATTTGTTATTAAATTTCTTTAGTTTTGAGTGACTAAATTTAATTCATTTTCACCAAAGAACCCAAGGGGACTCGAATCCAGTCCCAGATTGATCTTTGGATTCTTTATTTGTGTTTACCAAAATGTGGTGTAAACAATTATAAATAACTATTACTGTATGTCGGGAACGAGTTGTTTAGTTAAGGTTATGTTTTGTTTCCAAACCTATGGTTGAAGTGTTTTTATCAAACAAGTGGCAGGTGTATTCGCTTTAGCGATGTTGAGTTTAGTTCTTTTCAAAAAACATACTCTTGTATTTTAGGATCGCAAATTAGTCTTTAGACTTTGATAGGATTCCAATGTGATTCCTCAGTTGAGAAATTGGGGCGTTACAGATTGACATCTTGCCGCTTGAAGTGGCACATGAAATCAATTTAAATATCTATATATATATATATATATATATATATATATATATATAAAATTATAAGGCTTAAATATTCTGGAGGTCTCTAAAATTCTATGGAGTATAAAAATAAGTCCCTAAATTTTATTTTTCCGATCTGGGATCTCTAGGAAAAAAAATTAATCTAAAAGGGTCTCTACCCGTGTTTCATGTTTATGTGGCTCATTTTTTACACAATCATCATTTCCACGTAGATTTCTTTTTTATTTTTAATGCTTAGGTGATATTTTTATTACACATGTGTAATAAATAAATAATAGTAATTATTAATTAAAAAATTCCCTTATTTTACCTTTAAAGTATTGATTAAATCTCATAAATCCTAATTAAACTACTTTAAAACAAATTAGACATTTCATCTTCATCTTCATCAAACTTCCATAAATACATTTCTTCATCATCTTTTCCTTCAATAGAAAACCAAGCCGCAACCTAAACTGACACGAAATACCACTAATAACAGTAATGAGTCTTTTTCTCTGCCAAAGTCTAAATCTTCTTGCTCCAAAGAGATGACCCCAAACTGTAGTATAGAACCACCCAACTCTCCTCCACCATTTCTTTTTCTTTATTCTCCCAACCCCATCATCATCCCAACCCAAAAACTCCAAATATAAAAACCCAAATCCAGAATCACAAACCCCCAACATAGAGATCGGGAAAGAGGAAGCCAGAGGGATTTGACCCAAGGGTTCATGACGGTGATGAAATCTGGAGGAATCACAATCTGGAAGGTTAGACGAGGTGGCGAGTGATTGCCATGCGTTGGAGAAGATCTGGAAGGTTCTAACGGCTGTTGAGGACGCGCTGGTGATGATGGATCCGATGGATTTTATGAGGCTGAAGGGGTTGCTTGGGGTGAAATCGTGGAGGGAAACGACGCCGGTTTGCTTCCGATAGGTGGGGGTGGTGGAGATGGCGAAGGGGTGCAGAGATTTGAGGGAGAAGGTGTCGAAGATTTTGGGGGTGGAGGTTGATCTGAAGGGTGGGCCATGGATGATGGAGGCGGCGATGAAGGTGTGTACGGGAAGATGAGGTCGGAGAGGGTTCATGTGTTGCAGGCGATGCAAGCGGTGGAGTCGGCAATGAAGAGATTAAAAATTTCACCTAAGCATTTAAAATAAAAAAGACATCCACGTTGAAATGATGACTGTGTAAAAAATTAGCCACATAAGTATGAAATACGAGTAGGACCCTTTTAGATAAATTTTTTTCTCCAGGGATCCCAAATTGAAAAAAAAAATTCAAGGACTTATTTTTGATACTCCATACAATTTCAGGGACCTACAGAGTATTTAAGTCTATATATAATAATTAATTCAATGAACTTAAATCATAAATTAATTCATATACAAAAAGTTGATGCAAGCCTTGTATACGATAAAATATTCATATTCAATTTGGTTATTATTCTAGTTGCCAGTTGTTGCCACGAAGTCTCTTGCTCCCATAATCAAAATCAATTCTAACTAAATTTATGCAAACGAAATTGTGACACCAAAATTAATTCGTGATAAATGTATTGAAACTTAAAATTACATGGCTCAAACTCATGTTTATCCGATCCAATTCTAATAACGTTAATCAAAACACACTATTATTTCTTCTAGAGAGGATCCAAATTGCTATATAAAGAGTAAAGAGTGACTCAGCTTCGGCACCGAAAAGCAATAATATATCTCTGAATTACGAAAGGACGAGTGTTATTCTTCCTATCCTTGTCTAAACTACACCTGTTAATTGCATTTCGGTGACCCAAAGTTATCATGGAGGACAATCACACCCCAATGGACGCATCAGTAGCTAGCTGGCTATCTGATTTCGTAAGGAAGTCCTTTTCATCCACTCTTCCAATCTTCAAATCACCAAATTGTATCAAATTTGTTTAACCTTTGACTCATTTTTTCTTTGTTTAATTTTTTGCAGGAAATTGATGATCACACTCTATTTCCTGATGAGTGCCACCACCTGAACTTGCTTGTTGTTGATGACAAAGAGTTTCTATCAAATGATGACATAGCAAGTGTCCTGCAAAAACAGACACTTCAACAATCACTATCTTCAGATTGCACTTCTATAACTCTGAGTAACTCGTTCACTGATGAAACTAGCTTTGACTTTGCTGATACACCTTCCATCACTGAAAACTTTTCACCAGAACTTTCCCCTTCATCCTCCATCTCCTCTTTCAAGTCTCAGATTCTGTTTTTGGACAACACAAACTCATCCCCTGCCACCAACACCACCACACAGATTTCTGGGTTTGACTCCAGCACCTTGAACCCAAAACAGAATGAAACTGTGTTAGTGCCACTGCCCCAGTTGGGAAACACGCATATCTCAACTCAAAATTCAAAAGGGTCATCGAAAAATCAAAACTTTGAAACGAAATCCTCACATGGAAAGAGGTCTCCAGCTCACCATCATGATCACATCATGGCAGAGAGAAAGCGCAGGGAGAAGCTCAGCCAGAGCTTCATTGCTCTCGCAGCACTTGTTCCTGGCCTTAAGAAGGTACATTAAATTGAATCTAAGGTTTGATCAAACTTTCAAATTCATCCTGAAAGTGTGGAACTTCCTGATGAAAGTGAGGGACAATACACTAACGAGTTCCTCCATAAATTTAGAAAATACTCATGGGCTCACTCATTGTGTATAAAATGTTGATCCCATGTAATTAGAAAAAAACATATATAAAGACTAGCTTCACCGACATTTTAGACCATTAGTGATCGTAAAAATATTTTTTCTTCTCCTCACTAACTTGTGAGGATGTTAGAGTATAATATAAAACCATTAAAGTGGCCCTTACCCAATAGCTTAAGCTTTTGGGATTAAGTGGTTGTCTCACATGGTATTAGAGCCTCTATGACCGAAAGGTCTAGAGTTCGATCCTTGCTCCTCTCACTTTCTAATTAAAAAGTGAAATTTAATTAAGCACATGGTAGGTGGGCCTGTGTCTTTATCCACGCTTCAAGCCCAAAGGGCTCTTGCGTGAGGGGGCATGTTAGAGTATAATATAAAACCATTAAAGTGGCTCTTACCCAACAACTTAAACTTTTGGGATTAAGTGGTTGTCTCACAGAGGACCCATGCCTCTTATTGTGAATGAATGTGATTGTCGCAGCTGAAATCATTGTCACGTGGCGGTTTTGGAAACCTCCAAAACGTTGACATCACGACCGAAATCACTGTGACCTTGATTTAGAACCTTGAATTGCAATTATTGAATTATACGATTTCACCACTATAGTCAAATTTTGCTTTGTCCATATGAATTGTTAAACAAATCGTTTATTCTGATTAATTGTGTGAAAAATCTGTTTATTCACACAGATGGACAAGTCCTCTGTATTAACAGACGCAATCAAATATGTGAAAGAGCTAAAGGAGCGTTTGGCGGTGCTGGAAGAACAGAGCAAGAAAACAAAGGTTGAGTCGGTAGTGGTTCCAATCAACAAGCCTGCGCCAGAGTTGTGTGGCGGCGATAATGATGATTCCTCATCATGTGAGGAGAGTGTCGAAGCCGATGAATCACTGGTGCAAGTGGAATCAAGAGTGTCAGAACAGGATATGCTGATTCGGATCCTCTGCAAGAAACAAAAGAGGCTGCTGACAAAAATTCTCGCTGAGATTCAAAGTTTTCAACTGTCCGTTGTCAATAGCAGTATCTTACCTTTTGGGGATTCTATGGACATTACTATTATTGCTCAGGTAAAGGACAAACTATCCCACTGATACAGATGCATTTGATTACTTGAAGTCCTTTCTAACTTTTTTTTCAATAATGTTGTCTTCACACTTCAAAAGATATTATTTGTGATCGGATAGGAAAAGTCCAGAGAAATATGAGAAAAGAATAAGATAAAAAAGAAAATATAGAGTGAATAAATCATAACTTTTTATTTTTTCTAGTTGTCTGCGTCCTTTGTTCAGTTTGTTGTTCATCAATTTTCTCTTACTATTTGAGTTTAATTTGAGCATTATTATTATTTTGCAGATGGGTGAGGGTTACGACTTGACTGCAAAGGAACTTGTCAAGAAACTACGGGTAGCAATATTGAAGTTTATGTCATGACACCAATATGGCACAAGATTATAGCATTTGTGTTTTGTTTGTTTGATGGTATTTTAAGTTGAAAGAATATGAGGAGAATTATGCATGAAAAATACTTTTTATCTCTTTGGATCGTCAAGGAAATTGAGAGGAAGGGATTGAAAAGCGCGAGACCCATCTGATTTCTGTGCACTTGATTGAGGCTCGAAAAATAAAACCCTACTTGTTAATTTAATTAACTCCAATTTTACCCTTATAAGCTTGATAATAATATAATCCGCGCAAGATTAGTTACTAATCGCTTTGAACACTCAAGTGCTTATGAAAGATGAATAATTATTCTTTTACACCTAGCTAAAAAATGAGGTGGAATGAGGTTGAGGATGAAAAAGATAGGAAGAAAAGAAAAAGTAAGAGAGATAGAAATAAAAATAGGTATGTTGGCCCACAAGATTTGGCCCAAAACTCGTCAACATAAGCTTGTCGAAATATGGGTCTAGGAAGATCAGGAAAAGTATAAGTTAAGCGGATGACAAATTTCGACGAATGTAACGTTGAAGGCAGTTGCTATTAAAGCGGGCAAATTTGGCACGTGAGTTTAATCTCTAAGTATGCCATAACAGAATCAATTAGGGAAGCATGCGTTTCTCCCCACGATGGCCACCCACGTGGCAAGCAAACGGTTAGGAGGCACCACCCGCCCAACTACGCATGAAGTTTCCGGTACAAGCAAGAGATCGTGGAGGAGCCAAGCCTACTAACTCACCCAGCAAGAGGAAAAAACCGCGAAGGACACGCGAGACATTGGAGCACTATAAATAGAAGAAGATTATGCAAAAGAAGGGGTTCCAACTCAACTCCCAAAAACTCACTGAAAAGCTCATATGTCCGCATCAAAGAGACTCAAAGAGCCTAATGTGATCATGAAGAAGTACGTTGCAGAACCAGCCGTTTAAGATTCTTGCACTTAGCGTTTTCAAACTTGTTGTTATGTTCATTTGATTTCCTGTCGATTTTATCCCGTTTGATGTAATTTCCAGTTTTCGGCTTACTTTATGTAATTTCCCTTTTGTTTAATGCAATTCGATTTCCAGTACTTTTAATTGTTTGTTTTAGATCACAAAACCAGCCTTTGACATTCGATTGTCGAAAAATTCAAATTCACACAGCACTTTGGCAAGACGTTTTCCCAAAAGAACCCTGACTCTTAGAACTCTTAAACTTTTTCCAGTCAAATTTGGAGAATGTTTGTTTACCAAATATCACCGTAAACAAATTGGCACGCCCAGTGGACCATTTTTGTGAAAACTAAGTTTTACAGAAGTGTTTTGTGTGCTGTGTTTATTGCAGGTTACTTGCTACCTGTTCTTTGCTTGCGTAAGTTACTTTTATGCACTTGAGAAGTGGTAAAACTGTAAGTATGGCGAGCAATCGAGGCAGAACCTCTCCCCAGGGATCCAACGTGGTTAATCAGAGCAGTCCTGATGGAAGCAGTGGTAACAACAATGAGGAATTGTCCTCCGGTATGAGTTCTGGCACCACTATGCCAACTCAAAGTATAGCGGTTTCCGCAATGGCAGAAATACCCATTCCTGCGACGGTTCAGGCAGTGGCACCCCCAACGGTAACAAGAGGAGTGGCCAACGTGCCCCAAACCTCGTTTATGCCAAATGTCTCTCTGCCCGCGAGAGACATGCCTTTTGGCATGCCCACATCTTTGATGCATGGCTTGCAAAGTAATTATTCGACGTTTTCTGAGAATGTCCTTCCCTTCGGGGTACCCCCTTTTGGGGCAAACGGGACAATGATGAACTTGGGAAGTCGAGTAAGCCCTCCTGGCTTCACTACAGGACAAAGTTCACAGGTTTATTTGCCCACAGGCATGAACTCAGGGTCATTTCAGGCCATAAGACAACAAGTCGACGATAGTAACCACGAAATGGTCAACATGCTATCTCGACAGATAGGAGAGATTATCAACCCTTTGATCCAAAACACCAATGCCAATAACCAGCAATTTGCCCATCAAATGGGGCGATTGGCCACAATGTTAGGGGCTCAAGTCGAAATTGCACCTCTGCCAGGGATCGAACAAATCCTGCCTGTCGCGAATCCGGCGCATAGACCTGTGTCAGCGTATCCAAACGTGGGGGAAAACCCTTTGTTCGAGGGGAATGGGGGAATACATCAACCACCCCAGAACCTTTATGTGGTGAACAGGAATGAACATGCTGATGGTGTGTTGGAAAGAATTCGACACCAGAATGCTGGGGGGCAGTAGAATGTTGTTGCCGTTGTCGAACAATTGTTAAACCAACATGGCTTCAATGTGGGCTTTGCGAATAGGCCCCATTTTGTCTCAGCCTTTACTAAAGAGGTTCTCGAAGAAGAGCTTCCTCGAGGCTAGAAAGTCCCTAAGTTCACTAAGTTTTCAGGAGACTCGGGGGAGTCCACGGTTGAGCATGTGGCTAGATACCAGATTGAGGCTTGGGATTTAGCCATTAATGAAAATCTGTAAATGAACTATTTTCCTAGTTCTTTAACTAAGAACGCATTCACATGGTTCACGACCCTCACCCCAAGGTCAGTTCACACTTGGGCTCAATTGGAAAGGATCTTCCATGAACAATTCTTTAGGGGAGAATGCAAGGTGAGCCTGAAGGATCTGGCTAGTGTCAAGAGGAAGAATGCTTAATCCATTGACGACTATTTGAATAGGTTCAGAATGCTGAAATCTCGATGCTTCACTCATGTCCCAGAACATGAGTTGGTCATCTTGGCTGCAGGTGGTTTAGAATATTCGATCAGAAAGAAACTCGACACGCAGAACATTCGAGATATGTCACAACTTGCAGAAAGAGTGAAACATGTCGAATTATTGAAAGCGGAGAAGACTAAAGAAAAGGCTAAAACTACCCATAAATGGCCCAAGAAGGAGAAAGTACCCTACATAGACATTGAATCTATTTATCAAAGCCCATGTGTGTATCATGAAGTTTCCCCTGATGTCGATATTAATGACATCAATTTGGCTGAACTACAGCCAGGAGATCCTTATGTTTGCAAAGCTTTAAAGCCTTATGAAAACAAGGGTGGGGAAGAACCCCCTAAGGATAGCAATCCTACTGTTAAAACTTATACGTTTGATGTGACCAAATGTGATGCAATCTATGATATACTTATATCTGATGGTCTGATTGTGGTCCCTAAGGACAAAAAATTGCCTTCTCCTGAACAAAAAAAAGGGAAGAAATATTGTAAGTATCACAACTGTTTTGGTCACTGGACCTCACAGTGTGTTCGTTTCATGGACTTCGTTCAGGGAGCGCTGGATTCGGGAAGGCTCAAGTATGGCGGGAGACACAGACCCATTGCAGAAAGCTGAAGCCAACTATGTGGAACCCCTCCACATCTGCATGGTGGACATTGCTGAGAAGCTCGACCTGGATTTAACCCTCGGGGAATCGAAGGCCAAGAATGTGGCAGTCGAGGAACCAACTGAAGACATAAGCCTGGAGGAAGTCTACCCTCAAGCTGGAGAGACTCTCGTCGAATTCCTGTCCCGTAGCAAAGATGGAGAGAGAGAAGTCATGCTGTGCCCTAGATGTAGCGCCGTTTTCGACAAGTCAGCAGCGAAGGCCTACCAGGATTCTGAAATGAAGAAGCACTATCAACAGAAGGTGCCCGTGGCCAGAAGGCTCACTTACCCTCATGAAGAGCTGGCTGAAACTACCCAGGAGCACCGTGGCCAAAGAGGCCAAGATCCAAAAGGGAAAGGCAAGACCTACCTCCCTAATGCTGATGTGCCTAGAAACCAGTGGTTTAGGTCAGCACCCCCTAAACCAAAGCCACGACAGAAATGGCAGAGAATTGACTTAGGCCAAGGATCCTCTTATGTTAACAACTCTTAGATGTCGAAGAACTACTCTTATGGCTCAAGGAACTACTATGGGCCAGAACAGATGACAAGGACCTAATTTCGACGCTTTCTGAGAAAGAGGAAGGCTGAGAAAGAAAGAGGTGGAAAGTTTCGATCATTATGGGATATAAAGCCAGCAGATGCTCCAGAGGACAAGCCAAGTGTGGCTTCAATCATTAACCATCTCGACCAGGCTATCAAACAAGGGATGACCTTGCCAGACTCTGCCAAGGAAAAAGTGAAGGTGGTAATTGAGGACAAGGATGAAGATATGCTAGAGGACTTCGATGACAGTGATGAAGAAGACCTCAACATCATTTGCATAGTGTCCATTCTGCCAGCAGACTTCGACAGAATATCAGAAGTCACCGAGGGTGACGAGGATTATTATGTCGAGGAAGAGGCGGATGACAATCCTTTATGCTACTATGTCATGCAGAGAGGAGCTGTCGAGGATGAGAGGGCTATTTTCCAAAGGCCTTCTGAGCACATGAAGAGTCACTTGAAGCCTTTTTTTGTATGGGAAAAAGTGGAAGACAAAGGTGTCAACAAGGTTCTAGTCGACGGTGGAGCTGCCATTAACTTAATGCCTAGGTTCATGCTGAAGAAGTTGGGCAAAACAGAAGCGGATCTAATTCCTCATGACATGGTCTTGTCAGACTATGAAGGCAAGACAAGCACCTCCATGGGTGCAATTATGTTGAACATAACTGTAGGAACAGTAAGCAGATCCACTCTTTTTTTTTTGTTCCCTCAAAGGCCAACTACAATTTGTTGCTGGGCAGGGAATGGATCCATGGAGTAGGGGCAGTGCCTTCTACCTTGCATCAAAAAATCTCCATTTAGAAAGCAGATGGAGTAGTCGAGAATATACAAGCATACCAGAGCTATTACCTAGCGGAAACAGGCTATGTCGATAAAAAGAACTTTAAGAAGAATATGGCTACAATTGCTCCCTTGGACACGGTGGTCAACCAGTACTTCAACCCTTACTCAGAGTATTCCGTAACCTTATGATCGAAGCCGTACCCGATACAAATAATTAATTTAGAAAACTGTAGTAACTAGGAAGTGACTCCTAGGTCGTTTCCCAAGGATTATCGTTTCAACAAAGACTCAGTATTAAGAACGCACAACGCACACACACTCGGGGGGTTTTGTGATTCAGTTCAAAAGATTAGCAGAAAGTAAAAACAGATTAATATGATAAGTAAAGACGGACGAATCCCTTTGTTCAGTATATCGCTGCTCAATCACGGGTATCTAAAGATCAATTCTTGTTATTAGTTTCCTAGTTCGTGAGAATTAATTAACTAAGCGATAACTAATTCACAGATTCCTAAACTAAGCGATTAAGAATCTTTTACGCCCTAATATGAACTAAGCGAACATACATCATCTTCTATTTCTAATCATAAGGAATTAAGCAAACCTAAGCCAGAAGTAGAGATGAAGAAAACTAATCAGGCGAATTCTATTAAGCACTATACCTCAAGAGCGCGATATACTTTGCAAAGGAATTTGTTCGAAGGGAATTAGCCTTCCATGAATGGGGCGAATTCAGCAATTAATTTGGAGGAAGCAGGGAATAAAAGCATAAACCCTAGCAGAGCTCTAATAATTACTGAAAAACGAGAATTATATTAAATAATAGCAGAAGGCAAAAGGTAATTGTTTCTCTCAACACAAACCCTTAAATAGAAGCTGAGATCACAAATCCTAATCAAAATCAAATCCTAAAAGATAACAATAAATCCTAACAAATCCTAAAGATAGAGTTTTAAAATAACAAGGGTTAATGGTCAAATTAGTCCCTGTCTTTGTAGCGAATTTTGATTTTCGTCCCTCCCCGGAAAATTTTAAGCGATAACTCCCTGCAATTGCATGCATTTTGGTATTAGTCCTCGCCTGAGGGCGGAGCTCCGGCGAACATGCATAGTGGCAGGTCAACGCCTATGTGGCATGCCACGTCTAATTTTTAAAATCCACGTGTGTAATTAATCATTAAAATAAAATAAAATTACACAAATTAGTTAACACTTGAAATTACACTAACTTGTCCAATCGTATTGTTTTAGACTTTTAGTTTCAAAATTTTTTTTGTTGGCAAATTGAATTAACGCAAAAAATCAGGGTTCACCATATCTTGTTAACAAATTTCCCTGATTGATATTGATTATTGATCCACTATTTCACAAACAAACAAAATTTAAACTTGAAAACTAAAAAACGCTTCTTCTTCTCTTCATCATCACCTGTATAGAAACCAAGAGACGCACACTCGAAATAGGTTAAAGGTGTGACCTTGGAGGGTGCAGGTTCTGCTGGAAGTTGATCTTGTGATGGGAGTGGAGGGCAAAAGGGAAGCGCTTCTGATCGGGCTCGAAGCGCTTCTAATAAGTCTTGGGTTTTGAAAGTCAGAGCGAGCGACAGTCCTGGTGGCTGATTCAACGATTTTAGTTTCAGATCTATTCTTCTTCGAAATGATCTAAACAATTCCAACGAAAAACAAAAGCACATTCCAGAACCATCTTCTTCTCCTCTTCAATCCACGGTTTAAGTTTCAATTTTTTCTTTGATTTTGAGTTGGGATAGGGTTCTTCTCAAATTGGGGATTAGGGTGGGTTTGATTTTGCGGGTTTCCTTGCTGAGTTTTTTACAGTAGCTGCGAATGTTCTGGTATGATTCTTATCCTATGTGATTTGAGAGTGCTCTAACAGGTTATTTTGTGAAGAGCAAAATTCTGGGTTTGTTTTTTTGGTTTCTGGAATCTTGGGTTTCTAGGTTTGTTATTAATTTGTTGAGATGAAGGGGAAATATGTGGGGAGAAGAAGAAGGAGGAGGAGGAGAAGGAGGAGGATGATGGGTGTAGATGAAGATGAGAAGAAGAAGAAGTTGGATGAAGAAGATGAAGAACATATGAATCTAAGTTGAAGATGATGAAAATTAGGTTTGTTTAGTTAATTTAGAAATTAAATTAGATTAATTAATTAGGGTTAATACATTTTGTTAATTTTTTAAAATTTAAAATTTTATTTTTATTTTAAAGGCGGAAAATACATTTAATTAAAAATGACGTGGATAATGCCATGTCAGCTCTGGCATGCCACTGGGCATGCTCGCCGGAGCTCCGCCCTCCGGCGAGGACTAATACCCAAATGCATGCAATTACAGGGAGTTATCGCTTAAAATTTTCCGCGGAGGGACGAAAATCAAAATTCGCTACAAAGACAGGGACTGATTTGACCATTAACCCACCCAAATAACAACCTAAATAAGTTTGAATCTGAAAGATATCAAACTTAATTTATTCCGAAATTAAATCCTAATATTTCCTAAAATATAATCTTCACTCCAGCACAATCAAATCTTCATTCCGCAAATCTCCAAAATGCCCTTGATGTCAAATAAAACCTGAAAATAAGAATAAACGTAATTAGACCAAATAATAGAAATCTCTGTCAAGCAAGGTCAATTAATTACGAATAATCATTAATAATGACAAATTAAGGCTATATAAAATGGGTAAAATATTACTCATCAAATACCCCCACACTTAGCCTTTTGCACTCCTGGGCAAAATAAAGAATTAAGAACATGAAAACCAATTTGAAACTAGAAGTGAATCATGCAATAACCTAAAAGATCACATACTTAACAATGAATCCTAGAAAATGTAGAGAAATGAGCAAAATCAGGTGAAGAATCAAAGAGACAAGAAATCCATGAATATCATCCAAACATCCAAGCATGTAAAGTAACCAACCAAACCAAGAGGTGAGAACAAAGATGATAGAACCTCACAAGTTATGCTCTCAAAGTTTTTACACTCAAGTGTTTAAGGTTTGTGTTTACGCTCAAGGCACTTCATGAGAACAAACACTACCATAGGCTTGACAAGCCGCTAACATCAACAATAAAAAACACATGCACATAAAGATCAAAAAGGACTTTTAAAGGTTGTAATGGGGCCAAGGACAAGGTAGGATAGAATATGGGATAAATAGCTAAAACCTTAAGAAATAGAGGAGCAATGGGGAATAAGTAAGAAGTAAGTCAAAATCAACCCAATTTCATAGCATAAGATTTGCAATTCTTCCTCCAATTCCACACTTCAACTTTTCATCCTTCATCCTTTCATTCATTTTTTTCCTCTTTGGCCTTCTTTTTTTTTCTTTTCTTTTTTTTTCATTTTTTTTTTTTTACTGAATAACAAAACTACTAAGAAAAACAGCACCATCATACTATTTACAACAACCAACTAAGCATAACCGAGAATTGGAAGAATTAAAGAACAATGCACCCTTACCCACTTAGTACTTACTCCCAAAACAATTCCAAAGCTCCAAAATTCCCTAAGATTAGGTCAATCATGGTTTTTCACTTATAAGCTTGTAATGAGCTAAAGAAAAGAAGGGTAAAAAGGCTCAAAGTGGCTATCAAAGGATAATTCATTCAAGGTAAGCTTATATGGCTAGTGGCTTATTAATTAAAAGAAGAAAATGCCTAAAATCACCTCAATATGTGCATGTGAATATCAAGTAGAAACAAGCGTCAAGTCAAGTTCTAGAGTGCAAGTAATCAAGAGTGCAATCACACAAGAAAAAGATTAGAGATGGCATACAGTTGACCACCTACAGTTAAGGCTCAAAAACTCTCACAGGGGAATTAAGTCTATCATAATTGTTTCAACCCCTCAATTTTCAAAAGTAACTTGACAACAAGAACGCATGAATTCACATCACAAGATATCATGACTCAGTTCAAAGAAAGAAAATGCCCATAATCTAAACAAGACCTAAGAATTCAAAGAGAAGCATGTATCCATTTATTCATCTAATTTATTCTACCTAAGCTAATCTCCCCCCCCCCCACACACTTAAACTACACATTGTCCCAATGAAGCATAACAAATATGGAATTGAACAAGTGCAATAAAAGTAAAGAAGGAGAAAGAAAACTCCCTGATTCATGGCGGGAGGAGGGTGGAAACAACCAAGGAAACATCGTCCATGATAGCATCCATAAGAGAAGGATTAGTGAGGAAATGCTTGAGGCGATGACCATTAACTTTGAAGCTCTTATCTGTGGATTCACTTTTGATCTCTACAGTACCATAAGGAAACACATTAGTAACAACAAAAGGACCAATCCACTTAGAACGAAGCTTACCGCTCATTAGGCCAAGCCTAGAGTTATACAACAACACTTGTTGTCCAACCAAAAAGTCTTTTCTGGAAATCAAGCTATCATGGAATATTTTGGTCTTCTCTTTGTAGAACTTAGAGTTCTCATAGTCTTCCAAGCGGATCTCATCTAACTCACTCAATTGAAGCTTCCTTTCGCCACCAGCTTGATCAAGAGCCAAGTTGCAAGTCTTCACAGCCCAATAAGCTCTATGCGCTATCTCAACTGGAAGATGACATGCCTTACCAAAGACAACGCGGTAATGGGACATTCCGATGGGTGCTTTGTAAGCAGTACGGTGGGCCCAAAGAGCATCCTCAAGTATATTGCTCCAATCCTTCCTGTTAGGCTGGACCGTCTTCTCCAAGATCCTCTTTATCTCTCTGTTTGAATTCTCAGCTTGCCCATTTGTTTGAGGATGGTATGGTGTGGAAATTCTATGAACAACCCCATATTTCTTGAGAAGAGCTTGCATGGACCTATTGCAGAAATGGGTGCCTTGGTCACTAATGATTGCTCTAGGAATGCCAAACCTGCAAAAGATGTTAGACCTAACAAAATCCACAACAACTCGAGAATCATTAGTCCGGGTGGCCTTAGCTTCCACCCATTTAGAAACATAATCAACGGCAAGCAAAATATAATAAAAACCAAAAGAAACAGGAAAATGACCCATAAAATCGATACCCCAGACATCAAAGACCTCACAAAACAACATGGGCTGTTGAGGCATCTCTTTTCTCCAAGAAATGGTACCGCCTGCTCTCTGACATGGCTCACAAGTGCTGCAAATCCTTGACGCATCTTTGAAGATGGTGGGCCAGTAAAACCCAGAATCAAGCACCTTGTGTGCTGTCCTTTGGGGTCCAAAGTGACCGCCCACTGCGGGGTCCAAAGTGAAGCATGGCAAAACTGAAGGACTGATTCAATCTCATGATCTGGAATGCACCTCGTAATAACCTGGTCAGTACAAAACTTCCACAAATAGGGGTCATCCCAACAATAATATTTAGCATCACTCTTAAGCTTAGCAATCTGGGCTCGAGATGCAAATGGAGGGAAAACAGAAGCAACTAAATAATTAACAATATTAGCAAACCAGGGTGCTGGAAAAGAAACTGAAATATTAAAGAGCCGCTCATCCGGAAAGTCATCTCTAATGGGTAGAGTATCAGCATCCCTCTCTATCCGACTCAAGTGATCGGCCACCAAATTCTGTGCTCCACTTCTATCTCTAATCTCCAAGTCAAACTCTTGGAGCAAGAGCATCCATCGGATCAACCTAGGTTTTGATTCAGCCTTCTTCAACAGGAACTTTAGAGCTGCATGGTCAGTATAAACAATAATCCTAGAACCTAGCAAATATGATATGAATTTATCTAGAGAAAACACAATAGCTAGAAGTTCTTTTTCAGTGGTTGTGTAATTCGCTTGTGCAGAATCTAAAGTCCTGGAAGCATAATATATTACCCTAGGTAACTTATCCACTTTTTGAGCAAGGACAGCACCCAATGCGTAATTAGAGGCATCACACATGAGCTCAAAAGGGGTTGTCCAATCAGGTGCCTGAATGATAGGAGTGGTGGTCAAGGCTTTCTTTAGGCAATCGAACGCCTCTCTGCATTTCTCATCAAAATCAAACGCCACGTCCTTTTGCAACAAGTTAGAGAGAGGAATGGCTTTCTTGCTGAAATCCTGAATGAACCTGCGATAAAAACCTGCATGGCCAAGAAAAGAACGCACCTCTCGCACGCAAGAGGGGTAAGGCAAATGTGAAATAACATCTATCTTGGCGAGATCCACCTCTACACCTTTGTTAGAAATCACATGACCTAGAACGATGCCTTGCTCTACCATAAAATGACACTTCTCATAATTCAAAACAAGGTTAGTTTCAATGCACCTATGCAAAACTTTATCCAGATTATCTAAACATGTATCAAATGAAGACCCGTAAACAGTGAAATCATCCATAAATACCTCGATGCAACTCTCTAAGAAATCACTAAAAATACTTACCATGCACCGCTGGAATGTACCAGGGGCATTGCATAGGCCAAAGGGCATCCTCCTATAGGCAAAAGTGCCAAAGGGACAAGTGAATGTGGTCTTTTCTTGGTCCTCAGGAGCAATGTGAATTTGAAAGTACCCAGAAAAACCATCAAGAAAACAGTAGTGACTTTTACCTGCTAAGCGCTCAAGCATTTGATCAATGAAGGGCAAAGGAAAGTGATCTTTTCTAGTTGCTTGATTGAGCCTCCTATAATCAATGTAGATTCTCCAACTGTTTTGCACTCGAGTAGGGATAAGCTCGTTCCTCTCATTCTTCACTACGGTAAGTCCTGTCTTCTTAGGGACCACTTGAACTGGGCTCACCCAAGGGCTGTCAGAGATCGGATATAGAATTCCAGCTTGTAGCAGCTTGGTGATCTCCTTCTTCACAACATCAAGTATCACTGGGTTGAGTCTCCTTTGTGGTTGTCTTACTGGCTTCGCTCCTTCTTCCAAGAGTATTCTATGCATGCACATGGATGGACTAATCCCATGAATGTCAGCTAAGGTCCAACCAATAGCTTTCTTGTGCTTCTTTAGTACTTGCAGCAACTTTTCCTCTTGATTTTCATGAAGGGTTGAGGAAACAATGACAGGGAGCTTCTTATCATCCTCCAAGTAAGCATACTTGAGGTTATCTGGTAAGGGCTTAAGCTCCAATACGGGTGCCTGCAAAACAGATGGAACCAAACTAGCAGATACAGTTTCTGCAGCCTGCACTTCAACAACTGGGTTAGTGCAATCAGATTTCTTAACATATGAGTCAACAACAACAGTGTCCAAAAATTGATCAATGCAAGAATCACTCGTTTCAGTAGCAGTACATGTATGACAAGTGTATGACCCTGTTAGTGAAGGGAAATCAGAATCATGTAGGAAATCAGATTCATGTTCATCAAGCATATCATCAAGCAGTTCATCAAGCAAATCAATATGAAACACAGAATAGTCTTCAGGTGGATGTTTCATAGCATCAAAAATATTTATCCTAAACACAATATCACCGAATTCCATAGTCAGTGTACCAGCATAAACATCTATCTTGGTTCGCGCTGTCTTTAAAAATGGTCTCCCCAAAATGATAGGAACTGTATTACGGGAAGATCCTTTTTCCATTTCAAGCACATAAAAATCAGCAGGGAAAACAAGTTCACCAACCCTAACCAAAACATCCTCTACCCAACCGGCAGGGTGTGCCGTGCTCCTATTTGCTAATTGGATGACAACACCCGTAGGTTTCAAAGGTCCAAGTGAAAGTGATTTAAAAATAGACATAGGCATCACATTAATTGAAGCTCCTAGATCTAGCATGACATTTTCAAATTAGTATCACCTATGACACAAGGAACAGAAAACGTACCTGGATCCTCACACTTTTCAGGAACATCAGAAACAGGAGCAGGTTTACCAGCTTTACCTATGATTGCAGAAACGTTTCTCCCCATGCGAACTCTTTCATTTCCTTTCAGCTTCCTTTTCTGAGTGCATAATTCTTTCAGAAACTTTGCATATCTTGGAATTTGCTTGAGTGCATCAAGTAGAGGTATGTTCACCTCCACTTTCTTGAATATCTCCAAGATTCCCTTATCTGTTTCTTCCTTCTTTTTGCTTGGCATAGCTTTCGGAGGGAATGGAAGAGGAATGGAAGGTGGTTGTACTTGGAAGGTTCTTGTGGCAGTGGTCTCTGTCTCCTTTTCAGGTTCAGGCTCTGGCTCTGGTCCATGATTTGCATCAATTTGCTTCCCCGACCGTAAGGTGATGGCGCTCACATTTCTTGGATTGACAACCGTCTGAGAGGGCAGCTTCTTCTTCCTCGGGGCTTTGCATTGATTGGTGAAGTGACCTTTCTTGTCACAATTCCAGCAAGGGATGTCATTCCTGACTCTTGTCTGACTTCTTCCTCTTGATTTTGATCTGCCTCGGCCTTGGGCTTGATTGTGACTCTTCTGGCAACCTCTTCCTCTACTTTCAATATTCAATGCTGAACCGGAAGCGCTTGAAGACTCTCCTGAATATTTCCTGCGAATATCCTCGCTTAAGATCAGGTCTCTGATGTCATCAAACTTCAGCTTGTTATCCCTTGCAAAGTTACTGACCGCAGTGACAATGGCAGCCCAACTATCCGGTAAGGATTGTAAAAGACTCAAGGCCATCAATTCGTCGTCAAAGGTAATCTTCACTGACGATAGCTACGAAATAATTGTATTAAAGCTATTAATATGATCAGTTACAGAGTTACCTTCTCCCATTCTGAGATTGAATAGACGTCGTATCAGATGTACTTTATTGGCGGCAGATGGCTTCTCGTACATATTTGTTAATGCCATCATCAGATCTGCAGTAGTCTTCACCTTCACTATGTTGAACGCAACATTTTTGGATAACGTCAATCTGATCACACCAAGGGCCTGTCAATCTAACAGTTCCCAGTCTTCCTGCTTCATGTCGTCTGGCTTCTTCCGTGTCAAGGGTTGATACAACTTCTTTTGGTACTGATAGTCCTCTATCTGCATCTTCCAAAACCCGAAGTCTCTGCCATCGAACTTCTCAATCTTCACCTTCCCTTCTTCCAACGCCATTGCTCCCACTTGTTCCTCTAAACTGAGGATCTTTCCCATGTACCTGAAGCTCTTGATACCAGTTGTTTGGATCAATAATAGAAAGGAGAGAAGAGAGAAAGAAATATCACACATGAGTTTTTAACGTGGTTCGGAACACAATGTGTGTACCTACGTCCACGACTACACTAGGTAGTAATATTTCTCTTTGGTGTGTATAATTCTTACAATGAGGTGCCTATATATAGTAGGAGTAAGTCAACCTCCTCCTTATTCTAAGCGATGTGAGACTTACAAATAGACTACATAAGCGATGTGGGACTACAAATAGACTACATAACATAACAATTCAGTGTGTGAATGGAGTGAAACATTTACCTTACTTTATACATAATGAGACACTGAGATATTGAGTGAATAAGTATTTCCTGGTTGGAAGGGAATGGATTGTATGCCTATTGATTTTCATGATGAATATGCATTTGTGTTACTGTTGTGTTATCTTTTGTGGGCTTCACATTTTGATTTTGGCTAATTCAGTATGAGATTCTAAGAAATCATGCAATTTAAGCTTTATAGAATTCAAGTTCCATGCCTCTTGAATGAAAGTCAATACCTTTTGTTTGAGGACAAACAAAGTGTTAAGTTGGGGGGAGTTGATAAGTGCTCATTTCACGTATATCTTGATATCTTTTTAAGCACTTATTTGACCTATATGTTTAATTTATTCATCAGTTTATCCCTCAAAGAATTAGTTTAGTAAATACATAATTTTAACTTATAAATTGTGTAAACATTATATATTTCATGAGTTTAACTTGGATTTTGATTTAGGAAAGAAATTCATGAAGGATCCAAGTTTAAAGTAAAAATGTGCAATTTTAGAGAGGCTGGGTGCTGAGCACAAACTTGGAGATGCTGAGCACCCTAAGAAGCTGAGGGATCTTTGTCCTGAAGAAAGCAGAGCGCTGAGCGCCCAAAATATGGCACTGAGCGCCCATGACGGTGGGAACTCTTCAACTTGAAGAAACAGGGGCGCTGAGCGGCCTCTGAAGGGCGCTGAGCGCCTGTGGTCGCCTCAAACACGTATAAAAGGCCATAAATCATATTTTTGAAGGATCTCTCCCATTCTCTTTAAATTTCTCCCAATTTTGGCTCCATAACAGAGCAAGGGAGCTGGGCTTCATGGAGGAGGGGTCTTTGGGCTAGGATTGGATGGATTGGAGCTTCAAGATGGTGATGGCAGCCATGGGAGGACGATGACAACCTCCCGGAAGCCATGGAAAGCTTGGGAAAGCTTTCATGGTCGTGGCTACGTCGTCTTCTCTTGGGTTTCGGTTCTTTCTTCCCTTTCCCTTGTAGTTTTTGTTTCTATTTTTGTATTTAGGATGTTATAACTTGGTCCTTTGATTGTTGTAAGCTCTTTCATCAATGTAAATGATAATCTTTCATGTATTGTGTTTCTCTTTGCACTTCATGCTTCTAACCAATCAATTGATAATCAAAAGAGCTTCACTAATTCATAGATAGATCGAGAGATTATTGTGAGTTTGTGTATGCTTAGTTCAATGAGAGTAGACACCACCTATGTCTTAGGTTTTTTCTTTGTGTTCTTCAAGTATCGATTGATCCATGTAAGATTTTAAGGGACTAGCATTAGATCGAAAGATTGGTGTAGGTCCGGTCCAAGAGAGACACTTCTTAGTGTATCAATTGTCTTAGGGTGAGAATATCTTGGGTAGGAACAATAATGAATTTCTACGTGACAGGTGGAGTTCTGAGTTCTAACAGGAGTTTCCGGAGTGTCAACAGAGACTTGCTAGCCTAGGGTACCTTGTCTTAGGATGAATTGGTTATTGGGAATGTCTTTGAGAGAGAACTTGAGCTATATTATTCCTTTTGGGTTTTCTAGATGGTAAGGGATTACGTCTAGGAATTCTAATTGATATATACACCTAGGCTAGGGATAGTTAGGTGGATAGCTCTCAGCAGCATAAATGAAATGAACCATTACAAAAGTGTTTGAGTTGAAAGCAATTAGAGGACTAGGTGAAAATGCATTCTAAATATGTTTTCTTCTTTGTTACCTCAGTAAATCTTCTTTTACTGTTTTCTTTTATATTAAAAAACCACAAAAACAATTTATCAAACATATTTTTATCCGCTCAGATCATTATTTAACTGGTGGAACTGATGTTCACACAATCCCTGAGGACAATAAACCCGTATCTGCTTTACTATGATTGAATCTTAAAGGTTTAAGCCAAAAGCAATACAAACAACGACGAATAAACCTTTATCAGCTGCCTCAGGGAGTTGCCCCTATAGGGGCTCGCCCGGTCCAGGAGTCCACAAGACACCATGCTTTGAAGGGTAAAGTCGAGCTTGTCTTTAAAGATTTCACTGTTTTGTTAAACTTATCTTAATCTTAAAACATGCTTTGGTCATAGGTCGCCAACATGGCGTTCTAATCAGAGGCCGCCGACACAAGTCCACTAGTGTGAGACCCAAGTTTTTAGCTTAGAATAAATTAGTGAAACTTCTTATTCACGAATAATTTCGATGTAACGTGAAGTAAGGAAACTGGATAAACGTTTATTAAATGGAATAAATGTATGGAGAAGATATTTCACGAGAAGGTTAAGGACAAGATTCGAATCGACGGAACTTATGACGCAAGTATTATTCGTTTACGCCTATGACAAAAACCTTAGGAAAAGATTAATTTAACCCTTGGAACACTATAGGAATAAATTCCAAAAATCTTCAAGAGGAATATAAGAATTTCTCTTATTCCTTTCCATGACAAGCGTTTCGATACGAAACCCTGGAATGTACGAAGGTCAAATTCCAATACTCGGAAGGTTGCCGAAACTAAATCACTAATAGTTCAAGAAACCTAAAATCAACGGACGATGAAGACTTTATCTATTCGGAGCTTCAAACGAAGATTTCTCATCCGACATCAACTGCAAAAAGTAGTTTTTCGGGTAAAATCGATTTACACCGACTTTGGATCGTTTGCTTTTATTCCAAGAAACCTGTTTTGAGTTCTGGAATTCTGTCGCTAGAACCTTTCTTAGAATTCACAGAGGAATACGTAGGAAAAATCGGAATCGCGAAATTTTCATTTTTCCGCATTTTCCAAAACCTATAAATAACAAGAAAATGAAAAATTTTCAAAACCTTCACCCATTTTGAACCCAACCCCGCGAGCTTGAAGGAGAAGGAGGGAGGAAGATATTTTCGCCGTTTCTTGCCCGATCGCTGCACCGTTCGTTGCTATTCGAAGACATCGAGGTATAGATACTATCTCTCACTTCTGATCGTCAATTCTGTCGTTTTTCTCTATGTCTTTCTATGCTCAAAGTTTTGAGCTTTTTGTAAAACTGTCCAAATTACTCAATTTCTCTGTCTAAACATATTCCCTGCATGCCCAAGAGCATGTTTAGCGGATTACATTTTGCCGAATGTCGCCGAAATGCCGCCGAATTCCAATTCTGCTTGAAAAACCCATTTCTAGCCAAAGTTTCGTTCTTTCGGTTTAAAACTCTCGACCTAGCTTAGTGTCAGTAGGATAAGTTGTCATAAATGCCGTTGGTGACGTCCCCATCAAATTTGTTTTTCGAAATTCCAATTTTGAAATTCTGAGCTAAAAATATTGACGAAAATACCCCTGCGACAGTTTTCGATCCGAAAATTTTTCCGAGCTTTGATTCGTCTTAGTTACGACTAATGATAACCTAGGAACCAAGTTTGATCGAAGAAAAATCGGCGCACACAATTATGATGTGTGGCCGAGAGCTCCTCCATAGGGGGAGGAAAATTTTATTTTTCGAAAACTTGTCTTAACGTGTTAGATTATCGTACTTCGGAGTTTATAATGCTTCGTGTAACCCTAGTACTTATTGTTTGCTGAGTTTCTGACTCATTGTGATTGATTTCTGTGAATTTGCTCAAAGGTTCGTTTGAGGAACTCTGTGGAGTCGGAGAGGAAGGTTGTGAAGGAGAACTTGAGGAACACGCTAGAGGAACTACAGGTGAGGGCTACTCACTGAATACTAGCTAATGCTTTAGGTGTCGACGAATTCGACTTGATTTATTGTTTATGCACTTGATTGTGTTTGACTGGGAAAAATGTTTTCTGAGGCTACGGCTGACAATTGATAATCATTTATCGCTTGAATTGTTTTTTTGAGATTGATTCACATGCTATGTGCTAAATGGTTAATCTAGGATGTGTTGATATTGATTCACATGCTATGTGCTAAATGGTTAATCTAGGATGTGTTGATATATGTGCCATAACTGTTGGATTGTGTTACTTTGATTATGAAATTACACATATATTTGTTGTACGTCAGAGAGGATAACGGGCAGTTATGCCAAATTCATCATGAAATTTTGGTAAAGTTTGACGGGACGAACAGAGGTTCGGGCCCTTGTTTTTGTTCTAATGGATCGAGACCTTCTCTGGGAGTTACTTGGGATTATGGGATCTTTTAAACTCATAAGATTAGAGAAATAACTAAATGGAAACTATTTTACAAGGAAAATTCATAAAACACTAAACAACCTCTGAACCTTTAAATAATGATAACAATCTCAGAAGAAAGCTTAGGACTTGAATATTAGTTTTGGAAAATGAGAAGTGTCGCCGAGTCCAAGTTTTGGGGAACTAATAAGTTTCCGAGTATGTCGATACTCTTTGCTCGATAAGCAGTTTTGTTGTTGGGCTATCTAAAGGATGAGTCGGGAAATTAATAAGTTTCTGAGTACGTTGATGCTCTTTTGCTCGATGAGCAGTTTTGTTGTTTGGCTATCTAAAAGATAAGCCGGGAAACGGATAGTTTCCTAGTACATTGGTACTCTTTGCTCACTGGCAGTTTTTGACCATCGGATGAAGTTGAGTCGGATGATTCGAGAAATCATCATGAGATACTTTTCATAATTAATTGTCTTTTGTCGCAGAATCGACATTTACCTTAGGGTATTGTTTTTAGAGACAATAAGTTAGCTAGAACACGTGACGACGTGACGAGTGAGGTCGGAGACGTTGTTTGGCTAATCACTTTGCATTCATGCACACATTTTGAGGTTAATACACGGTGGGATGCCGGACCTCGGTGTATTCCAAAAATGGTCATAAGACCCGGATTTCCACATAAGAACACTGCGGTGATTCTTAGTAGCAGACGGAAATGGCAGACCTGCGGGTTCACTGCTGATCTGACTACATTTTGTTTGGTATAAGAGACGCCCGAGCGGAAATGGTCCCACCGTGGCTGGTGTTAGGGCTGACTCGATGGTTGCCATCCTTCCGGATTGCATCTTATTCCTCGTCATTGCATTCATGCACCATTCATACTGATTTAGTTGTCGAGTGTGTTTGCTACTTGTTAATCTTGTTTGAGATATGTTAATTGACAGTAAACGTTATTTATTTTCATTTGATGAGATATACAATTTATAATGCTGTCATTCATATCTAAGCCTATGTAGCTATTGCTTAAACTTTACCTATTGGATGTACTATTATGTAATTCTTTGAGTTGACCCTCGCGCGTGCTACCTGTGTTTGGGGGGCTATGTATGCCCTTATTGTCAGATGTTGATGGCAGATTGGTTCGAGATGGTCGTCCCTTCGGGGGGGACTAGGTTCGAGATGTTGGATCAGGACACCCCGGGCTCATGGGTGGTCGACCCCGCCGGTCACCGAGTCATCTATTCGGGGCGAATAATGGAGGATCGCGTCGACAGGATGGGAAACTTGACGCACGGAGTTTTGAGACGCTACACCGTCAGCTTCAACCTACCACCGGGTGTGCACTGTGGACCTGGAGTCGTAGTACCACCACCACCGTCGCCTTCGGACGACGAGGACCCCTCGGAGGAGGTGCCTGTGGGAGGGACTTCATCGGACTCTAGCTCACCTACTGTTGTCGTTGCTGCCGACCTTGGTTCGAGACCTGGACCCGTGAGATCAGCCCAGGAGCAAATTCCAGTAGCGAGAGGAGAGATGATCGGAGACATCGACCTAGTCGTCTTGGATTCAGATTCATATGACGACCATGGTAATGCGTAGTAGGGAGTGCTGTGGTGTGCTCCTCTAGTCAGGATTAGGGTAGGAGTAGCGTTGTGGCTCTGGTCTTCAGTTTCTCATTTTGGGGCAGGGTAGGTCCCCGACCTTTAGCTTTTTGTGTGGTTCTCTTTACGGGAATCACAGAGAGTTGGTCGGACTAGGAGGTCTTCGGGCTGTCTTTGGGCTGACCTACTTTCGTTGGAGGACTGTATTCAGAATACTTGACCTTTTATTTTGGTTTGTACATATTTTGCCCACGGGCACTACTTTTCCGTCACTGGAGTTTACTCGTGACGTTGCATGCTACTTACAGCGGGGGCTGTAAATACATCTGTACATTAGTCGTCTTTATTTTTTGTCGATAAGTTTTATTTTATCAAGTCTTTATTTACTTAGAACAAATATCGAAAAAAAAATATTCACGTTTTTCCGCTTTGTTTTCTTTTTGGTTACTAAAGTGATGCCACCGAAATCGGGGTGTTACAACTAGCCTGAAAGGCACACAACTCCACAAGTCCACAAATCCGTGAAAGACGAGAGGCGAAGGTTCCATCAGCATCATTGGCGGTTGAAGGTATGAAAAACGGTAGAAAGGGGGGGTTTGAATAACGTTTTCAAGATAAAACTTCCACCTTAAAGATTTTCACAAATCTTTCGAGAACTTAAGTGCTAAGTATAAGAGATAGAAAAGCACACAAGGATTTTTATCCTGGTTCACTTGATAAATCACTCAAGCTACTCCAGTCCACCCGTTAAGGTGATTTCTTCCTTCTTAGAATGAAGGCAATCCACTAATCAGGTAAAGTGTTACAACTGCACTTGAAACCTACAAGTGACTAACAATTACACTGACTTAGCTCACACTAAGATTCACTCTCTTAGTCTTCTCTAGGATCCGATCAACCTTGATCTCCTAAAGGAAGTAAACAAACTGTTTATCAAAGAATGTTTACAAGAGATTTGCTTCTGAAAAGCTAATAGTAAAAACAATGAATTTTCGGATGAAAGAATGCTTGAAGGTTTATGAATATAGCTTATGCTTGTGTAAATTCTTCCAACCGCATCTTTCAATCTTCAGCCTCTATTTATACTCTAAGGATTAGGGTTTGAACGTGTAAGGCCCGAGTTTTTAAGTTCATGCTAAGTGAATAAACTTCTTATTCACGATTAGGGTTGATGTAATGTGAAGGGAAACCTGAACGAAAGTTTATTAAATGAAATATATTTATGAAGGAGAAAGTTCAGGAAAAGTTCAAGGATTTCATTATGATCGATAAAAGTTATAGCACGATCGTTACACGCTTAAACCTAGGTCAGAAACCCTAGTATATAGCTAATTTTCACTTTTAGGCACGACGGAAGTTAATTCCAAAAATCTTCAGAGAAATGTTAGAACTTCTCTTTTTCCATATATCAAAATTGTTTCGAGGCGAAACTCTAGGATCTACGAACGTCCGATTCCAATCATCGGAAGTTTGCCGAAACCGAAACCCTGGTATTTCAAAACCCTAGAATTTCTCGACAATGAAGACTTTATCTATTCAGAGCTTCAAATGAATATTCTACACGCGTACACCCATTTCTCTTGATGATTTCAATCTTTCTTCCGAAGGAAGTTTTCTATTCCGACATTCGATGCAAAAAGCAACTTATCGGGTAAAATAGTTTTACACCGACTTTGCACCAACTTTGCATTAGTTGCCAAAAATACAAGGAGACATCTTCTTAGCTTAGGAATTCCTTTGCCAAAACCTATCTTAGAATTCATGGAGAATGATGCCGGAAAAATCTGATTCGCGAAACTTTCATTTTCCCGCGAATTACCATTTTCTATATATAGCAAGAAAGGTGAGAAAAATCACAAGAACTCCTCCATTTTCTCTCCAAGGCCGCGAGCTCCATAGAAGGAAGAGGAAGAAGAGCTTTTCTTCAAACCTTGCTTGATCGTCGATCAATCAGTTGCTGCTTCAAGGTTTCGAGGTATAGTCGCTAATCCTTACCTCTGATCGCTTTTTCCATAGCTTTTCTGTAGAGTTTTCTGAGTGGATAGTTTATGGGTTTTTGCAAAACTATCCTGAATCTTTCATTTCTGATTCTAAACCTCTTCTATATGTGCCCAAGATCACTTCTGCCGGATTAGATTTTCCGTTATGTCGCCGGAATTCCGCCGGAATCAATTCTAGCCTAAAATACCCATTTATGTAGTTTTTGAGTAAAGTTCCAACCTTTAGGCTGAAAACTATCGCCTTAGCTTAGTGCTAGTAGGATTAGTTATCATAAACGTCGTTGGTGACGTCCCTGCAAAATTTTATTTTTGGGATTTCAGTTTTGAAAATCCTAAGTTAAAAATCATGACCAAAATACCCCTGCGACAGTTTTTGATCCGATAATTTTTCCGAGTTCAGAATACCCTTAGTTAAGGCTAATGATAGCATAGGAACCAAGTTTGATCGAAGAAAAATCGAGCCCCACAATTACCAAAAGTGGCCGAGCCTATTAGAGGGGGAGGAGGAAAATTTCCTTTTCCGAAAACTTGTCTTTCGCGCTAGATTATCGTACCTTAGAGTATAGATTACTTCGTGTAACCTTAGTAAGTATCGATAGCTTAGTTTTCGATAGATTCTGATAGTATTTCTGTGACTTTGGTTTAAAGGAACTTTTGAGGAATTTCCTGAGGAGCAACGCTTTGCTTGTGAGGAAGAGTTAGAAGATAATCCTGGAGAATCTGCAGGTGAGGGCTTCTCACTGAATCTCTAGTTAATGCTTAGGGTCGATGTTTCGACATTGTTTACTGTTTATGCACTGAGATTGTGTGTGAGTGAAAATGTTTTCTGAGGCTTCGGCTGACAATGTAGATGATTCATCTACTGAATGTTTTTGAAGATTGACTTACATGCTATGTGCTATGTGGGTAATCTAGGATGTGTGGTGCATGCTTTATATGCTAAGTGCTAAGTGTTAATGTTGAGATTTCTTGATATATGACATGTTGTTGATTGTGATGATTTAAATATGCTTTACACTGGAAATCTGAGATTCTGAATAGTGAGAATAGCGGGCAGGTCATGCCGATTTTATTTTGAGAGTTTTGAGAAAGTTTGATAGGACGAACGAGGTTCGGGCCTTGTATAGGGTTTATGGATCGAGACATCCTCTGGAAGCGACTTGGGATTGGGAGATCCTGCAAATGTATAAGACTTGCGATAAGACAAAATGGAATCTATTTTATAAAGAAAACTCATAAGACCTTAAATAACCTCTAAATCTTTAAGTAATGATAACAACCTCGAAGGAAGGCATTGGAAGTGAAATCTTAATTTTTGGAAAAACGAGGAGTGTCGTCGGATCCAAGTGTTGAGTATGTTGTCCTTGTGCTGTTGGAGCAGCGTTTGATGTTGTGCTGTTGGAGCAGCGTTTTATTGTTGTGCTGTTGGAGCAGCGTGTGTTATTGTGCTGTTGGAGCAGCGTGTGTTGTGGTGCTGTTGGAGCAGCTATGTGTTGTTGTGAAGTGTGTCTTTTGGTCGCAGAATCGACCGTTACCTTAGGGTAAGCTTTTAGAGACTTTAATTTACCTAGAACACGTGACGACGTGTCGAGTGAGATCGGAGACGTTGATTGACTAATCATCTTGCATTCATGCAACATTAATGAGGTATTAACACAGGACGTACTCTGGACCTCGTCGGTTTCCAAAATGGTCATAAGACCCGGAATGCCGTGGAAGAGCGTTTGTAGACGTCTCTTGTAGCAGACCGAAATGGCAGACCTACGGGTTACGGCTGATCTGGCTACCTTGGTTTGGTGTAAGAGACACGCGGGCAGAATGGTCCCACCGTTGCTGGTGCTAGGATTGATCCGGTTGATGTCCATCCCAGAGGCACGCGAGCAGAATGGTCCCACCGTTGCTGGTGCTAGGATTGACTCGTTTGATGTCCATACCTATGTTTGGTGTAAGAGGCACGCGGGCAGAATGGTCCCACCATTGCTGGTGCTAGGATTGATCCGTTGATGTCCATCCGTTCCGGATTGCATATTGGTTGACTGGGTTAACCTGCATACATATCACGCAACATGCATACTGACTTAGTTGATGAGTGTGGTTGCTATTTGATAAACTTACTTGGAACATGCTAATTGTTATTATTGTCGTTATGATTTTGTGGAACATGCAACCCTAGGAATGATATCTCTAGTTATAAGCCTAAGTGGCTATCTATTATTTGTACCTATTGGGTTTATTATCTACATAGTTCTTTAGAGTTGACCCTCGCGTCTTCTGTGTGTGTTTTGGCGGACAACGCCTTTTGTCAGATGAATATTGCGGATTGGTTCACCATGGTTCACCCTTCGGGGGAAACTAGGTTGGGATGCTGGAACAGGAGCGCGTCGCGGTAGCGAGAGGATGACGGATGGTGTACATAGACTAGGTCGTTCTGGATTTCGAATTCGGACGACGATCATGCTAGCATGTAGGTTTTAGTGCTGGTGTGAGCTCCTCAAGATGGGATTAGTGTAGGAGTAGAGTCTTAGCTCTGAACATCATTTGTTTTCTTTGGGGACAGGGTAGTTTCCCACCTATAGCTTTTTGTGTGGTTTCTTTACGGGAATCACAGAGAGTTGGTTGGACTTAGGAGGTCTTGTTTCAGGCCGATGGGCCAGCTTATTCTCAGTTTTGAGGGATAGTGTTGCGGACACTTACCTTTAGATTTGGTTTGTACATTTTGCCTTCGGGCGCTACACTTTTCTTTCCGTCACTGGAGGTCACTCGTGACGAGGTTGTTACTTACAGCGGGGGCTGTTTATATATTGTATATTAGCTCTATTACTTTTCGCTTTTGGGTTTTATTTAATACAGTCTTGTCTTAGTTATTATCGAAAAAAAAAATATTTCACGTCTTTCCGCATTAAGTTTACTTTTGGTTACTAAAGTGACGCCACCGAAATCGGGGTGTTATTATGTGGTATCAGAGCACGGTCGAGTCTTTCGGGAGTTGTTGGGGAATAGGTCTTCTGTGCTAGGTTGTGTGACTCTGCAAAGAGTGAAAATTGATTGTCTGCAAGCGATTTTTCGCTTAAAAATTGATTGAAGTTATTGCTTAATCATATTGTATAGTTATACTAGATGCTATCTTATGATGAGTACTAACTGTTTGTTTAACTTAACAGAACATGGTGAATACTAATCAGCTAGCTGAGATGATGGCCACTATGGCCCAAGCGGTAACAACGCAGGCCCAAGCGGTAACAGCACAGGCAAATGATAATGCCATGAGGCGTGCTACTGAAGAAGCACGTGAACAGCATCAACGTCAGAGAGAGATAACTCTGGACCAAAACAAAGGCCTCAATGATTTCAGGAGGCAAAACCCACCAAAGTTCTCTGGTGGTACTGACCCAGGCGCAGCGGATCTTTGGATCCAGGAAATCGAGAAGATTTTCGGCGTTCTGCAGACTGTAGAGGGTGCCAAGGTGGGCATGGCGACTTATCTTCTGCTGGGAGATGCTGAATACTGGTGGAAGGGCACCAGGGGAATCATGGAAGCCAACCATGAAGAGATCAACTGGAACTCGTTCCGGACCGCGTTCTTGGAGAAGTATTTTCCGACAAGTGCCCGGGATGAGAGGGAGGCGCAGTTTTTGACACTCCGTCAGGGAGGTATGTCTGTACCGGAATTTGCTTCGAAGCTGGAGTCTTTGGCAAAGCATTTCCAATTCTTTAATGATCTTGTTGATGAGCGCTACATGTGCAAGCGCTTCGTGAATGGACTGAGACCAGATATTGAGGACTCAGTGAGGCCGCTGGGAATCATGCGATTCCAATCGCTGGTGGAGAAAGCCACGGAAGTGGAGCTGATGAAGAATAGGAGGTTGAACCGTGTTGGAACTGGAGGACCGATGAGATCAGGTTCTCAAAATTTTCGAGACAAAGGAAAATTTCAGAGCGGGAGGCCATATCAGCGTCCTGCTGGAGAAGGGTTTACTTCAGGATCTTACAGACCCATGACGGGTACTGCTGGTGGTTCTGGAGATCGGACTTTGAATAGGGAGATGACCTGTTTCAGATGTGGGAGGCCGGGGCACTATGTTAATGCTTGTCCCGACACGAGGCCCAAATGCCTTAATTGTGACCGAATGGGGCATAATGCTGGTCAGTGCAGAGCACCCAAGACGGAGCCAACCCTGAACACTGCTCGTGGAAAGCGTCCTGCTACTAAGGCAAGAGTCTACACCATGGACGGTGAGAGAGCTGAGGGGTTTGTCAGAGGAGAGCGCAAGAACGATGGTAACTTTCTAACCATTCTTTCTCATTCTATTATAATATATTCCACTACTCTCGTAGCGTGTGCAAACACACCTAACTTACATATACTGTCTGAGCTTTAACCTTATAGTTAGTACACCTATTAAGACTTTACTCAGTTATTGCTCGTATTTTAACTATAGAAGTACACGAGGTTTAGGATGACATGCTAAGCCTAGGAAGTAGTCTTCCACCGATACGTTTAAACGGAAGTATATTGTGGAGCCGACACATGCTATTGAGCTGTATGACAGTAAGTTGAAGGGTGAGATGACGAAATGACTGGTTAAGTCCCTTGAGGTATAGTTATGGTTTGAACCTCTAGAGGTTAAGTCTTGATCTGTGTGAAGTGTTTAGGATTTCAATAAGTCGAAATTGGTTTGAGTGAGGAATGTTTTGAGGACGAAGACGACAATAATGGATTATTGGATATTAAGAAGATTATTAGCTTATGAGTGGTCAATGAATGGATGATTAAGGAGATGAGTCTTGTCATGCACGAGGTATCAAGACTCAAGTCGAGTTTTAGACTTGAACGGTGACTAAGTAGAAGATTGATTTCATGGTGCGAGTGATGATGATCACGAAGTTAGAAGTAACGTTAATGGACTATTAGATTCCAAGGCAATAGTTTGACTAGGAGTTATCAAGCGACCGAGTTGAGTTTGGATCATGAGTGAACATCACGAGGACAAGTTGAGCATTCACTCCGGAACACAGAGAAGTACCGAGCTACTAATCAGTAATTTGGACGAACAAAAGCAAAGGAGCAAGTGGTTAAGGTTGTGCGATTGCACGAATGCCAACAAATATTATTTCCAACGGAGACCCGACGCAAGTGGTCGAACCGGACAACATAGAGTTGGAAGATGATATGTCTTTTGAGACGCCGTTGGTCAACATTGGGACTAGAAGAGTGAAACAATCGAAGAGAAAGCAGAGTGTTTTAGTGAAAATTATTTGGAATAAAGACACGGACGGTGTTATGTGAGAGTTAGAGGAAAAGATCAAGAACAATAGTCAGAGCTTTTACTGAACCCTAAGTTTCGAGGACGAAACTTTCTTTTTGGAGGGTAGTAATGTAAGGCCCGTGTTTTTAAGTTCATGCTAAGTGAATAAACTTCTTATTCACGATTAGGGTTTATGTAATGTGAAGGGAAACCTGAACGAAAGTTTATTAAATGAAATATATTTATGAAGGAGAAAGTTCAGGAAAAGTTCAAGGATTTCATTATGATCGATAAAAGTTATAGCACGATCGTTACACGCTTAAACCTAGGTCAGAAACCCTAGTATATAGCTAATTTTCACTTTTAGGCACGACGGAAGTTAATTCCAAAAATCTTCAGAGAAATGTTAGAACTTCTCTTTTTCCATATATCAAAATTGTTTCGAGGCGAAACTCTAGGATCTACGAACGTCCGATTCCAATCATCGGAAGTTTGCCGAAACCGAAACCCTGGTATTTCAAAACCCTAGAATTTCTCGACAATGAAGACTTTATCTATTCAGAGCTTCAAATGAATATTCTACACGCGTACACCCATTTCTCTTGATGATTTCAATCTTTCTTCCGAAGGAAGTTTTCTATTCCGACATTCGATGCAAAAAGCAACTTATCGGGTAAAATAGTTTTACACCGACTTTGCACCGACTTTGCCTTAGTTGCCAAAAATACAAGGAGACATCTTCTTAGCTTAGGAATTCCTTTGCCAAAACCTATCTTAGAATTCATGGAGAATGATGCCGGAAAAATATGATTCGCGAAACTTTCATTTTCCCGCGAATTACCATTTTCTATATATAGCAAGAAAGGTGAGAAAAATCACAAGAACTCCTCCATTTTCTCTCCAAGGCCGCGAGCTCCATAGAAGGAAGAGGAAGAAGAGCTTTTCTTCAAACCTTGCTTGATCGTCGATCAATCAGTTGCTGCTTCAAGGTTTCGAGGTATAGTCGCTAATCCTTACCTCTGATCGCTTTTTCCATAGCTTTTCTGTAGAGTTTTCTGAGTGGATAGTTTATGGGTTTTTGCAAAACTATCCTGAATCTTTCATTTCTGATTCTAATCCTCTTCTATATGTGCCCAAGATCACTTCTGCCGGATTAGATTTTCCGTTATGTCGCCGGAATTCCGCCGGAATCAATTCTAGCCTAAAATACCCATTTATGTAGTTTTTGAGTAAAGTTCCAACCTTTAGGCTGAAAACTATCGCCTTAGCTTAGTGCTAGTAGGATTAGTTGTCATAAACGTCGTTGGTGACGTCCCTGCAAAATTTTATTTTTGGGATTTCAGTTTTGAAAATCCTAAGTTAAAAATCATGACCAAAATACCCCTGCGACAGTTTTTGATCCGATAATTTTTCCGAGTTCAGAATACCCTTAGTTAAGGCTAATGATAGCATAGGAACCAAGTTTGATCGAAGAAAAATCGAGCCCCACAATTACCAAAAGTGGCCGAGCCTATTAGAGGGGGAGGAGGAAAATTTCCTTTTCCGAAAACTTGTCTTTCGCGCTAGATTATCGTACCTTAGAGTATAGATTACTTCGTGTAACCTTAGTAAGTATCGATAGCTTAGTTTTCGATAGATTCTGATAGTATTTCTGTGACTTTGCTTTAAAGGAACTTTTGAGGAATTTCCTGAGGAGCAACGCTTTGCTTGTGAGGAAGAGTTAGAAGATAATCCTGGAGAATCTGCAGGTGAGGGCTTCTCACTGAATCTCTAGTTAATGCTTAGGGTCGATGTTTCGACATTCTTTACTGTTTATGCACTGAGATTGTGTGTGAGTGAAAATGTTTTCTGAGGCTTCGGCTGACAATGTAGATGATTCATCTACTGAATGTTTTTGAAGATTGACTTACATGCTATGTGCTATGTGGGTAATCTAGGATGTGTGGTGCATGCTTTATATGCTAAGTGCTAAGTGTTAATGTTGAGATTTCTTGATATATGACATGTTGTTGATTGTGATGATTTAAATATGCTTTACACTGGAAATCTGAGATTCTGAATGGTGAGAATAGCGGGCAGGTCATGCCGATTTTATTTTGAGAGTTTTGAGAAAGTTTGATAGGACGAACGAGGTTCGGGCCTTGTATAGGGTTTATGGATCGAGACATCCTCTGGAAGCGACTTGGGATTGGGAGATCCTGCAAATGTATAAGACTTGCGATAAGACAAAATGGAATCTATTTTATAAAGAAAACTCATAAGACCTTAAATAACCTCTAAATCTTTAAGTAATGATAACAACCTCGAAGGAAGGCATTGGAAGTGAAATCTTAATTTTTGGAAAAACGAGGAGTGTCGTCGGATCCAAGTGTTGAGTATGTTGTCCTTGTGCTGTTGGAGCAGCGTTTGATGTTGTGCTGTTGGAGCAGCGTTTTATTGTTGTGCTGTTGGAGCAGCGTGTGTTATTGTGCTGTTGGAGCAGCGTGTGTTGTGGTGCTGTTGGAGCAGCTATGTGTTGTTGTGAAGTGTGTCTTTTGGTCGCAGAATCGACTGTTACCTTAGGGTAAGCTTTTAGAGACTTTAATTTACCTAGAACACGTGACGACGTGTCGAGTGAGATCGGAGACGTTGATTGACTAATCATCTTGCATTCATGCAACATTAATGAGGTATTAACACAGGACGTACTCTGGACCTCGTCGGTTTCCAAAATGGTCATAAGACCCGGAATGCCGTGGAAGAGCGTTTGTAGACGTCTCTTGTAGCAGACCGAAATGGCAGACCTACGGGTTACGGCTGATCTGGCTACCTTGGTTTGGTGTAAGAGACACGCGGGCAGAATGGTCCCACCGTTGCTGGTGCTAGGATTGATCCGGTTGATGTCCATCCCAGAGGCACGCGAGCAGAATGGTCCCACCGTTGCTGGTGCTAGGATTGACTCGTTTGATGTCCATACCTATGTTTGGTGTAAGAGGCACGCGGGCAGAATGGTCCCACCATTGCTGGTGCTAGGATTGATCCGTTGATGTCCATCCGTTCCGGATTGCATATTGGTTGACTGGGTTAACCTGCATACATATCACGCAACATGCATACTGACTTAGTTGATGAGTGTGGTTGCTATTTGATAAACTTACTTGGAACATGCTAATTGTTATTATTGTCGTTATGATTTTGTGGAACATGCAACCCTAGGAATGATATCTCTAGTTATAAGCCTAAGTGGCTATCTATTATTTGTACCTATTGGGTTTATTATCTACATAGTTCTTTAGAGTTGACCCTCGCGTCTTCTGTGTGTGTTTTGGCGGACAACGCCTTTTGTCAGATGAATATTGCGGATTGGTTCACCATGGTTCACCCTTCGGGGGAAACTAGGTTGGGATGCTGGAACAGGAGCGCGTCGCGGTAGCGAGAGGATGACGGATGGTGTACATAGACTAGGTCGTTCTGGATTTCGAATTCGGACGACGATCATGCTAAAATGTAGGTTTTAGTGCTGGTGTGAGCTCCTCAAGATGGGATTAGTGTAGGAGTAGAGTCTTAGCTCTGAACATCATTTGTTTTCTTTGGGGACAGGGTAGTTTCCCACCTATAGCTTTTTGTGTGGTTTCTTTACGGGAATCACAGAGAGTTGGTTGGACTTAGGAGGTCTTGTTTCAGGCCGATGGGCCAGCTTATTCTCAGTTTTGAGGGATAGTGTTGCGGACACTTACCTTTAGATTTGGTTTGTACATTTTGCCTTCGGGCGCTACACTTTTCTTTCCGTCACTGGAGGTCACTCGTGACGAGGTTGTTACTTACAGCGGGGGCTGTTTATATATTGTATATTAGCTCTATTACTTTTCGCTTTTGGGTTTTATTTAATTCAGTCTTGTCTTAGTTATTATCGAAAAAAAAAATATTTCACGTCTTTCCGCATTAAGTTTACTTTTGGTTACTAAAGTGACGCCACCGAAATCGGGGTGTTATTATGTGGTATCAGAGCACGGTCGAGTCTTTCGGGAGTTGTTGGGGAATAGGTCTTCTGTGCTAGGTTGTGTGACTCTGCAAAGAGTGAAAATTGATTGTCTGCAAGCGATTTTTCGCTTAAAAATTGATTGAAGTTATTGCTTAATCATATTGTATAGTTATACTAGATGCTATCTTATGATGAGTACTAACTGTTTGTTTAACTTAACAGAACATGGTGAATACTAATCAGCTAGCTGAGATGATGGCCACTATGGCCCAAGCGGTAACAACGCAGGCCCAAGCGGTAACAGCACAGGCAAATGATAATGCCATGAGGCGTGCTACTGAAGAAGCACGTGAACAGCATCAACGTCAGAGAGAGATAACTCTGGACCAAAACAAAGGCCTCAATGATTTCAGGAGGCAAAACCCACCAAAGTTCTCTGGTGGTACTGACCCAGGCGCAGCGGATCTTTGGATCCAGGAAATCGAGAAGATTTTCGGCGTTCTGCAGACTGTAGAGGGTGCCAAGGTGGGCATGGCGACTTATCTTCTGCTGGGAGATGCTGAATACTGGTGGAAGGGCACCAGGGGAATCATGGAAGCCAACCATGAAGAGATCAACTGGAACTCGTTCCGGACCGCGTTCTTGGAGAAGTATTTTCCGACAAGTGCCCGGGATGAGAGGGAGGCGCAGTTTTTGACACTCCGTCAGGGAGGTATGTCTGTACCGGAATTTGCTTCGAAGCTGGAGTCTTTGGCAAAGCATTTCCAATTCTTTAATGATCTTGTTGATGAGCGCTACATGTGCAAGCGCTTCGTGAATGGACTGAGACCAGATATTGAGGACTCAGTGAGGCCGCTGGGAATCATGCGATTCCAATCGCTGGTGGAGAAAGCCACGGAAGTGGAGCTGATGAAGAATAGGAGGTTGAACCGTGTTGGAACTGGAGGACCGATGAGATCAGGTTCTCAAAATTTTCGAGACAAAGGAAAATTTCAGAGCGGGAGGCCATATCAGCGTCCTGCTGGAGAAGGGTTTACTTCAGGATCTTACAGACCCATGACGGGTACTGCTGGTGGTTCTGGAGATCGGACTTTGAATAGGGAGATGACCTGTTTCAGATGTGGGAGGCCGGGGCACTATGTTAATGCTTGTCCCGACACGAGGCCCAAATGCCTTAATTGTGACCGAATGGGGCATAATGCTGGTCAGTGCAGAGCACCCAAGACGGAGCCAACCCTGAACACTGCTCGTGGAAAGCGTCCTGCTACTAAGGCAAGAGTCTACACCATGGACGGTGAGAGAGCTGAGGGGTTTGTCAGAGGAGAGCGCAAGAACGATGGTAACTTTCTAACCATTCTTTCTCATTCTATTATAATATATTCCACTACTCTCGTAGCGTGTGCAAACACACCTAACTTACATATACTGTCTGAGCTTTAACCTTATAGTTAGTACACCTATTAAGACTTTACTCAGTTATTGCTCGTATTTTAACTATAGAAGTACACGAGGTTTAGGATGACATGCTAAGCCTAGGAAGTAGTCTTCCACCGATACGTTTAAACGGAAGTATATTGTGGAGCCGACACATGCTATTGAGCTGTATGACAGTAAGTTGAAGGGTGAGATGACGAAATGACTGGTTAAGTCCCTTGAGGTATAGTTATGGTTTGAACCTCTAGAGGTTAAGTCTTGATCTGTGTGAAGTGTTTAGGATTTCAATAAGTCGAAATTGGTTTGAGTGAGGAATGTTTTGAGGACGAAGACGACAATAATGGATTATTGGATATTAAGAAGATGATTAGCTTATGAGTGGTCAATGAATGGATGATTAAGGAGATGAGTCTTGTCATGCACGAGGTATTAAGACTCAAGTCGAGTTTTAGACTTGAACGGTGACTAAGTAGAAGATTGATTTCATGGTGCGAGTGATGATGATCACGAAGTTAGAAGTAACGTTAATGGACTATTAGATCCAAGGCAATAGTTTGACTAGGAGTTATCAAGCGACCGAGTTGAGTTTGGATCATGAGTGAACATCACGAGGACAAGTTGAGCATTCACTCCGGAACACAGAGAAGTACCGAGCTACTAATCAGTAATTTGGACGAACAAAAGCAAAGGAGCAAGTGGTTAAGGTTGTGCGATTGCACGAATGCCAACAAATATTATTTCCAACGGAGACCCGACGCAAGTGGTCGAACCGGACAACATAGAGTTGGAAGATGATATGTCTTTTGAGACGCCGTTGGTCAACATTGGGACTAGAAGAGTGAAACAATCGAAGAGAAAGCAGAGTGTTTTAGTGAAAATTATTTGGAATAAAGACACGGACGGTGTTATGTGAGAGTTAGAGGAAAAGATCAAGAACAATAGTCAGAGCTTTTACTGAACCCTAAGTTTCGAGGACGAAACTTTCTTTTTGGAGGGTAGTAATGTAAGGCCCGAGTTTTTAAGTTCATGCTAAGTGAATAAACTTCTTATTCACGATTAGGGTTGATGTAATGTGAAGGGAAACCTGAACGAAAGTTTATTAAATGAAATATATTTATGAAGGAGAAAGTTCAGGAAAAGTTCAAGGATTTCATTATGATCGATAAAAGTTATAGCACGATCGTTACACGCTTAAACCTAGTCAGAAACCCTAGTATATAGCTAATTTTCACTTTTAGGCACGACGGAAGTTAATTCCAAAAATCTTCAGAGAAATGTTAGAACTTCTCTTTTTCCATATATCAAAATTGTTTCGAGGCGAAACTCTAGGATCTACGAACGTCCGATTCCAATCATCGGAAGTTTGCCGAAACCGAACCCTGGTATTTCAAAACCCTAGAATTTCTCGACAATGAAGACTTTATCTATTCAGAGCTTCAAATGAATATTCTACACGCGTACACCCATTTCTCTTGATGATTCAATCTTTCTTCCGAAGGAAGTTTTCTATTCCGACATTCGATGCAAAAGCAACTTATCGGGTAAAATAGTTTACACCGACTTTGCACCGACTTTGCATTAGTTGCCAAAAATACAAGGAGACATCTTCTTAGCTTAGGAATTCCTTTGCCAAAACCTATCTTAGAATTCATGGAGAATGATGCCGGAAAAATCTGATTCGCGAAACTTTCATTTTCCCGCGAATTACCATTTTCTATATATAGCAAGAAAGGTGAGAAAAATCACAAGAACTCCTCCATTTTCTCTCCAAGGCCGCGAGCTCCATAGAAGGAAGAGGAAGAAGAGCTTTTCTTCAAACCTTGCTTGATCGTCGATCAATCAGTTGCTGCTTCAAGGTTTCGAGGTATAGTCGCTAATCCTTACCTCTGATCGCTTTTTCCATAGCTTTTCTGTAGAGTTTTCTGAGTGGATAGTTTATGGGTTTTGCAAAACTATCCTGAATCTTTCATTTATGATTCTAAACCTCTTCTATATGTGCCCAAGATCACTTCTGCCGGATTAGATTTTCCGTTATGTCGCCGGAATTCCGCCGGAATCAATTCTAGCCTAAAATACC